>NC_137118.1:44705854-44778354 GCF_949357685.1 Gobio gobio | reverse complement strand
TATATAGTGCACTGTCTGATCGTTCTCTATCCCCTATAAAGAGCACTGTCTGATCGTTCTCTATCCCCTATATAGTGCACTGTCTGATCGTTCTCTATCCCCTATATAGAGCACTGTCTGATCGTTCTCTATCCCCTATATAGTGCACTGTCTGATCGTTCTCTATCCCCTATATAGTGCACTGTCTAATCATTCCCTATCCCCTATATAGTGCACTGTCTGATCATTCCCTATCCCCTATAAAGTGCACTGTCTGATCGTTCCCTATCCCCTATATAGTGCACTGTCTGATCGTTCCCTATCCCCTATATAGTGCATTCTCTGATCGTTCCCTATCCCCTATATAGTGCACTGTCTGATCGTTCCCTATCCCCTATATAGTGCATTCTCTGATCGTTCCCTATCCCCTATATAGTGCACTGTCTGATCGTTCCCTATCCCCTATATAGTGCACTGTCTGATCATTCCTTATCCCCTATATAGTGCACTGTCTGATCGTTCCCTATCCCCTATATAGTGCACTGTCTGATCGTTCCCTATCCCCTATAGAGTGCATTCTCTGATCGTTCCCTATCCCCTATATAGTGCATTCTCTGATCGTTCCCTATCCCCTATATAGTGCACTGTCTGATCGTTCCCTATCCCCTATATAGTGCACTGTCTGATCATTCCTTATCCCCTATATAGTGCACTGTCTGATCGTTCCCTATCCCCTATATAGTGCACTGTCTGATCGTTCCCTATCCCCTATATAGTGCATTCTCTGATCGTTCCCTATCCCCTATATAGTGCACTGTATGATCGTTCTCTATCCCCTATATAGTGCACTGTCTGATCGTTCCCAATCCCCTATATAGTGCACTGTCTCATCGTTCCCTATCCCCTATATAGTGCACTGTCTGATCGTTCCCTATCCCCTATATAGTGCACTGTCTGATCGTTCCCAATCCCCTATATAGTGCACTGTCTCATCGTTCCCTATCCCCTATATAGTGCACTGTCTGATCGTTCCCTATCCCCTATATAGTGCACTGTCTGATCGTTCCCTATCCCCTATATAGTGCACTGTCTGATCGTTCCCTATCCCCTATATAGTGCACTGTCTGATCGTTCCCTATCCCCTATATAGTGCACTGTCTCATCGTTCCCTATCCCCTATATAGTGCACTGTCTGATCGTTCCCAATCCCCTATATAGTGCACTGTCTGATCGTTCCCTATCCCCTATATAGTGCACTGTCTGATCGTTCCCTATCCCCTATATAGTGCACTGTCTGATCGTTCCCTATCCCCTATATAGTGCACTGTCTGATCGTTCCCTATCCCCTATATAGTGCACTGTCTCATCGTTCCCTATCCCCTATATAGTGCACTGTCTGATCGTTCCCTATCCCCTATATAGTGCACTGTCTGATCGTTCCCTATCCCCTATATAGTGCACTGTCTCATCGTTCCCTATCCCCTATATAGTGCACTGTCTCATCGTTCCCTATCCCCTATATAGTGCACTGTCTCATCGTTCCCTATCCCCTATATAGTGCATTCTCTGATCGTTCCCTATCCCCTATATAGTGCACTGTCTGATCATTCCCTATCCCCTATATAGTGCACTGTCTGATCGTTCCCTATCCCCTATATAGTGCACTGTCTGATCGTTCCCTATCCCCTATATAGTGCACTGTCTCATCGTTCCCTATCCCCTATATAGTGCACTGTCTCATCGTTCCCTATCCCCTATATAGTGCACTGTCTGATCGTTCCCTATCCCCTATATAGTGCACTGTCTGATCGTTCCCTATCCCCTATATAGTGCACTGTCTGATCGTTCCCTATCCCCTATATAGTGCACTGTCTCATCGTTCCCTATCCCCTATATAGTGCACTGTCTGATCGTTCCCAATCCCCTATATAGTGCACTGTCTCATCGTTCCCTATCCCCTATATAGTGCACTGTCTCATCGTTCCCTATCCCCTATATAGTGCACTGTCTCATCGTTCCCTATCCCCTATATAGTGCATTCTCTGATCGTTCCCTATCCCCTATATAGTGCACTGTCTGATCATTCCCTATCCCCTATATAGTGCACTGTCTGATCGTTCCCTATCCCCTATATAGTGCACTGTCTGATCGTTCCCTATCCCCTATATAGTGCACTGTCTCATCGTTCCCTATCCCCTATATAGTGCACTGTCTGATCGTTCCCTATCCCCTATATAGTGCACTGTCTGATCGTTCCCTATCCCCTATATAGTGCACTGTCTCATCGTTCCCTATCCCCTATATAGTGCACTGTCTCATCGTTCCCTATCCCCTATATAGTGCACTGTCTGATCGTTCCCTATCCCCTATATAGTGCACTGTCTCATCGTTCCCTATCCCCTATATAGTGCACTATCTGATCGCTCCCTATCCCCTATATAGTGCACTGTCTCATCGTTCCCTATCCCCTATATAGTGCACTGTCTGATCGTTCCCTATCCCCTATATAGTGCACTGTCTCATCGTTCCCTATCCCCTATATAGTGCACTATCTGATTGTTCCCTATCCCCTATATAGTGCACTGTCTCATCGTTCCCTATCCCCTATATAGTGCACTGTCTGGTCGTTCCCTATCCCCTATATAGTGCACTGTCTGATCGTTCCCTATCCCCTATATAGTGCACTGTCTCATCGTTCCCTATCCCCTATATAGTGCACTATCTGATTGTTCCCTATCCCCTATATAGTGCACTATCTGATTGTTCCCTTTCCCCTATATAGTGCACTGTCTCATCGTTCCCTATCCCCTATATAGTGCACTATCTGATTGTTCCCTATCCCCTATATAGTGCACTATCTGATTGTTCCCTTTCCCCTATATAGTGCACTGTCTGATCGTTCCCTATCCCCTATAGAGTGTATTCAGTAGCTTAAGCTAGTATTCAATTCTGAATATAGCCAACCAAATCGCACTGCATTAGACACTGTATCCCAGAATGCAGTGCACAGGACACATGACCTTATATTTTCAATTTCCCATTCTGCAAATAGCCCACAAGTTAGCAGTTAGCTCTAGGGCTAATTGATGCTTTAACACAAAGACTTTTCAATGAGGTTTTTACATGTTATCCGCGTTGCGCCCCGCACTGGGAGTTGAACTGTGACAATGGTAAATCAAAGACAGATTGGTCCACCGGAGCGGCCCGCCTGAGCAACTGGAGGCTAACAGTTCTAGCGTGTTTTTCTAACCTCAACATCAGATTGCTATTGGCCTTGACCAGCGTGTAATGTGTTTGGGCCTTTGGTCCCTCAACTGTTCCTTTGTAGCTGAAGTGTATCGATTGGCTGTGCGCTGCCATTAAACTCAAGAAGGGTCCCAATTCTGTGTCCTCTAACTGCGAGTGCAAAGGACATTCGGGAAAAAAGAGGTACAAAACTGTCTCTTACGAAGCCGAAAGCGAGCGGTCAGCTCTGGGAAAAGAGTCCGTCCCTGAACTACTTTCATGAAAGAATCGCGGTCAGTAATTACAGGAGTTCAAGCGTTTCCAGTTTGACCCCTGCATTCCAAGTTAATTTTTTTTTCCCAAGAAATCATTAGCCAAATGAAAACGCCAGGCCTCTATGAAATTTTTAATTGCCTTCATCTCCATTATATCTATTATTAAGCCATAATGGATTTTTACGCCGATGGCTGGCAGACTTTTTTGGTATGCTCGAAGAAACCATAAGATATGTTAAATAAATCAAAATAGATGGATCATAACAGCACTGAGATGTTTTCAAACTGGAAAACTGAAAATAAAGAATGATTATATTATGCTCTATGTGTATACCATGAAACTACAAATCACATCTAAAAATTCAAACAAAGAAATAAACTAAATTCATGATTTGGAAAAAGGTAAAAAAACAACAACAGAAAGTTATGACAAAAATAAAGAATAAATGTTTCTGCATTATTAAGGTCACTACTCAAATAGAAAGAAAGAAAGAAAGAAAGAAAGAAAGAAAGAAAGAAAGAAAGAAAGAAAGAAAGAAAGAAAGAAAGAAAGAAAGAAAGAAAGAAAGAAAGAAAGAAAGAAGCATCATTTTCTCTCTGATCTCAGACTTTTTTAACTGCAACTGCAGAAAAACTGCTAAAATATTTTAAAATGAATATGAAAACTGGAAATAATCAAAGAATGATGAGTATTATGTTGTGCTTTCTCTTTACTAAAATAAATGCACATGCTATAAACTATAAACAAGAGTTTTTAATAAATGACAACAGATTGAAAGTCAGATATCCTTTAAATAAAACGCAAAAATAAACCGTTTTAGGATTTTGAAAAATATAAAACAAAGAAAGATGACATCAAAATATGAAATATCAAACGAAAAAATAATAAAAAACTGATTGCAACTGCAAAAATGTTTTAAAACTCATATGAAAATCAAAGAATTATCAGTATTATGTTATCCTTATATATTTTCCTTACTAAAATAAATGCGGGGTGTTTAATAAATTAATAATTTTATAAATAAAATGTAATAAATAAATATTAATAATAATAAATAATTATATAAATAAGGATTTTCTAAAATGTACATTTTAAATGTGAAATATCATTTAATAAGGAAAATGCAAAATAGAAGCACTTTTTTTCTCCTATCTTGGACTGAAATTGTAGACAAATTGATCATAACCATGCTGTAATATGTTTCAGCATATTTAGCATATGCATATCTAATTATTAAATATGAAAATAATAATTCTCACTATTATGCCTTTGTGTTTTCTTATTGAAATGAATCCACATGCTATGAAAATGCATTCTAACAAATGACAAAAGTCGGTGATCACATGTTTGCTTACTGTATTTAAACGTTTTAGGATGCTGAAAAATGTCAAACAAAGACAGTTATGAAATAAAATACAGTGGAATAAAAAATGATATTTTTCTCCTTTTGAAGTGCGAGAAAATGTAGCTCTTAACCGATGAAAAAGGGGAAACAATCAGATCATAATAACCAGTTTTATGCTCCTTTCAACAAGCATGCATTGAACCCCGCAAGTGTCGCATCCTGCCTCTAGGTGGGGCATTTAAGCCATATTTCCAATAGGTCAAAAGCATAATATTTAACTTCAAGCGTACTGTACGAACGTCACGCAGGCTCCTTCTTAAGGTGGCCTTCTCCAAACACGCAGGTCGGCGTATAAATGACTTGTCAGTCATCGCTCCTGTGGTGATTGAAGACAGGCCAATCGGAGCCTTGGGACGAGACGGCCTCGTCACTGACGGACTCACTTACCGGCCCGGTGACCCTGTCCACTCCACCCTACAGATCTAAAGATGTAGTGACACCAAACGCTCACAGATAATTAAATATTGATTTTTGTTCTCCAGCCCTACATAAAATTGTCCAGAGCCTCCCAGCAGTAATTCTCATTTTGGGGGAGAACGGGGTAGAAAAAGTGCACGCTGGCCGGTCAAGCCCTATTTCATGCACAGGTAGGACATCTATGTTGAGGAGTCAGGTGGTCATCCATCTTGAGCGGTGCCCGCTGGAGCCAGAAGCCATCGCTCTGCCAAAGACTCTGCCAGGGCCTCTTATTTCTCCAAGTTTTAAACGACCATGCGGCATATCTCCACGATTAATATTCCTCTTATCTGGCCACCGTCCAATCCGAGGGCGAGACGCCGAACGATGAACCCGACGTGGGCTGGTGATTTATGCCAGTATGAATATGAGCGGATGTTAATCATTTTACATTATTGTGTCAGTGTAAATAATTATGTTACCCGGAGTCGGTTTGCAATCAACTGCGGCAAAATACTGCACGCTGCAATTCGCTGGCGTCATCCATCATGCGGCCGGCCGCTAAACAAGTGCCAGAACCGAATGGCACCTGCACAGAAGATCTCCACATTTCTCATCGGACTCTGTACCTTCATATCAACTAATCTGAATCAAAATTGATACTTGCATGAGACATAACTAGGATCTCTTTGTGATGAGTGACATTTGAGCGATACAGTTTGGAAAGGCTTTATTTCCACTTTATAGACATTCTACCAACTATGAGTAACTTTGCAACTACATGTCAACTTACTCTCATTAGAGTATTAGTAGACTGATAAGGTTACAGTTCGCAGAATAAGCTGACATGAACTCGCAAAGTTACTTATAGTCAGAAGAACGTCTGTTGTCGGACCATTTCATTTGTGTATTTCATTTAATTTTTGAGGCACAAGATATGAAGCAAAGTTGATACTTGCGTGAAACATAACTAGCGTCTCCATTAGGTGCAACATTTGAGCAATATAGTCTGGAAAGGGTTTCCTGTAATAAAGAAAAAAATACAAATGACAATATTAGGAATACCAACAATAATCTCACATGCATCTCCTCCGAGACTCAACGTCTCAAAACTGTTCTCACATATCAATATGAACTCAACTGACTAGTATTTTATTTTACCCAAGTAATTTTAGGAGAAACATCTAAAACAAAGTTGATACTTACATGACACATAACTAGCATCTCCATTAGGTGCAACATTTGAGCAATATAGTCTGGAAAGGGTTTCCTGTAATAAAGAAAAAAACACAAATGACAATATTAGGAGATTTCAATCATAAAACCAACAATAATCTCACATGCATCTCCTCCGAGACTCAACGTCTCAAAACTGTACTCACATATCAATATGAACTCAACAACTGACTAGTATTTTATTTTTCCCAAGTAATTTTAGGCTAAACATCCAAAGTTGATACTTACATGACACATAACTCGCATCTCCATTAGGTGTTTTGAGCAATAAATGAGCAACATTTGAGCAATACAGTTTGGAAAGGCATTCCTTCCTGTAATAAAGAAAAACCACAAATGACAATATTGAGAGATTTAAATCATAAAACCAACAATAATCTCACATACATCTCCTCCAGAGACTCAAAAGAGATCTCAGCAACGACTCAAACTATTCTCACAAATCAATATGAACTCAACTGATTAGTATTTTATTTTACCCAAATATTTTTATGAGAAACATCTGAAGCAAAGTTGATACTTACGTGAAACACAATTAGCAATTCCATTAGGTTCTTTGAGCAATGAATGAGCAACATTTGAGCAACACAGTTTGGAAAGGCTTTCCTGTAATAAAGAAAAATCACAAATGACAATATTGAGAGATTTAAATCATAAAACCTCAAATAAAGACTCAAAAGAGATCTCAGCAACATCTCAAACTGTTCTCACATATAACAAAACTCCAAAGTCTGTGATCAATCTCAATATGAACTCAACAACTGTGTGTGCTTTTATTTTACTTAAGCAATTTTATGAGAAACATCTGAAGCAAAGTTAATACTTACATGAAACATAACTAACATATCCATTAGATGCTTTGAGCCATGAATGAGCAACATTTGAGCAACACAGTTTGGAAAGGGTTTCCTTTAATAAAGAAAAAACACAAATTATAATATTGTGAGATTTAAATCATAACCCACAATAATCTCACATGCATCTCCTCCAGAGACTCAACGTCTCAAACTGTTCTCACATCAAGACACCAAAGTCTGTGATCAATCTCACTATGAACAACTGTGTGTGCTTTTATTTTCCCTAAGCAATTTTAGGTGAAACATCCAAAATTGATACTTGCGCGAAACATAACTAGCATCTCCATTAGGTGTTTTGAGCAATGAATGAGCAACATTTGAGCAATGCAGTTTGGAAAGGGTTTCCTGTAATAAAGAAACATCACAAATGATGGCAATGAGATTAAATTGAGACTTAAATCCAAAAAAACAACAATAATCTCACATACATCTCCTCCAGAGACTCAAAAGAGATCTCGGCAACGTTTCAAACTGTTCTCACATCTCAATATGAACTCAACAACTGTGTGTGTTTTTATTTTACTCAAGTCATTTTAGAAGAAACATCTGAAGCAAAGTTGGTACTAATAACTAGCATCTCTATTAGTTGTTTTGACCAATGAATGAGCAACATTTGAGCAATACAGTTTGGAAAGGCTTTCCTGTAATAAAGAAACATCACAAATGATAATATTGAGAGATTTAAATCATAAAACCAATAATAATCTCACATGCATCTCCTCCAGAGACTCAGCAACTTCTCAAATTATTCTCCCATATAACAAAACACCAAAGTCTGTGATCAATCTCACTATGAACTCAACAACTGTGTGTGCTTTTATTTTACCTAAGCAACTTTAGGCAAAACAAAAAAAGTTGATACTTACGTGAAACATAACTAACATCTCCATTAGGTGCTTTGAGCAATGAATGAGCAACATTTGAGCAATGCAGTTTGGAAAGGCTTTCCTGTAATAAAGAAAAATCACAAATGACAGCAATGAGATTAAACTGAGACTTAAATCCAAAAACCAACAATAATCTCACATACATCTCCAGTAACTCAAGAGATCTCAGCAACGTCTCAAACTGTAACCTACTTGCATATCAATATGAACTCAACAAGTGACTCGTATTTCATTTTCCCTAAGCAATTTTAGGCTAAACATCCAAAGTTGATACTTGCGTGAAACATAACTAGCATCTCCATTAGGTGCTTTGAGCAATGAATGAGCAGCATTTGAGCAATACAGTTTGGAAAGGCATTCCTGTAATAAAGAAACATCACAAATTATGGCAATTGGATTAAATTGAGACTTAAATCATAAAACTGACAATAATCTCAAAAGAGATCTCAACAACGTCTCAAACTGTACTCGCATATCAATATGAACTCAATAACTGTGTGTGTTTTTATTTTACTATGAGCAATACAGTTTGGAAAGGCTTTCCTGGAATAAAGAAAAAACACAAATTACAATATTGTGAGATTTAAATCAATTATCAACAATTATCTCACATGCATCTCCTCCAGAGACTCAACGTCTCAAACTGTTCTCACATCAAGACACCAACGTCTGTGATCAATCTCACTATGAACTGTGTGTATTTTAATTTTTTTTCCCAAGGATTTTATTGACAGTGAAACACATGACAAGCCACTCACAACTATTTTGCATCCAAAATGTGGCGTGTGCGACAAACCTTTCTCCCCTTTAGAACATCATGAGCTGATGATTCATGCACAATCAGACCACCAACACGCATTTAAAAAGTAAATAATGTAAATTTCACGACGCCTTCCAGTCTCCCGAGTGTCAAAAGAGCAACATCTGAGCGCTAAAACTCTCCTCCGGGCTCGGGAATCAGGTGCGACACTCTGGCGATCACGTCTGCATGTCTTCAGCGCGAAACTTTAACCGCTGTCTGATTCCAAGAGTCATCTGAATATGGATGAGGCAAAAAATTAGTTAAACAGAAGAGGCTGTCGCATTCATTAAGTTACCCCTACCCCCAGAAACACACTCACAATATTCATGCTGTTACTATGCAAATCAGTGCTAATGAGATGCTGATGATGTTTTTTAATCACAGGGGGAGACAGCGAGTGTAGGAGGGAAGGTGAGGCGAACAAACAAAGCTCCTCACTCGGTAACCTCTCGCTATCAAACAGTCCAGGCCAGAGAACATGGTTTATTTCACACTCACTGCAGGCAATTAAACATTAGAGCTTATGTAAACGCATGCTAAATCAAGTCATCTTTATGATTAAGTTGAAGAAAAGTGCGCCGGGATCCGTCTTCATAAGCTGGCTTGAAGTTATACACGAGGATGGAGAAGAGCGTTAAACACACCCGCAGCGAATGAAGAGCAATGCTGTCGACGGGATGGAATTCGGAGAGACGTCTATCTATCCATAAACTCTCAGACTTAAAGAGAACACGTCATAAAATTTAGCTTAATGAAACGTGGCAGACGAAGTGATACAGATGCACCGTGATGCTATCTTAGCATATTTTTACATAAAACCCGTCGGATTACTTTGTGAAAAGCAGCCAAAATGCACACTACACACCGTAACGGCTGGTTTGATCAGAAAGCGCTGCTAGCTCTCAAATCTCCCATATGTTTCACTCATCACACCTCTATGCATTTAAATAGCAGACAATCTGACATTTTGCCTGTCGACTACATCGTACAGCATTATTTATTTACCAGGCAGAGGCGGGCTGAGCTGAAAAACAGTGCTTTATTTAGATTGAAAGCTCTTTCCTGGATTTGTTTGGACTTAAGTCGAACACATCTGATCCCAAGACTTCGACCCGTGATGTTTTGATCAAAGCCTTGTGTAACATTTTCCACAATGGCGGCCTAATTAGTATCCGAAACGAGATATTTTTCGCATTCTCTCCAGCGTTTTTGTTTTTGCGTACAGGACTGATGGAGAAGGAACGGCAGGTTTTATGTCTATGTTTGGAGAGAATTACTCATTGTGTTTTTGCTGGCGGTACGTGCGGGAGTTCGGGCAGATGGGCACTGAATACATGGCGCAGATATGGAAACAATTTCAGCCGGAGATTTTGGCAGCATCAAGCGCCCGTCTATGTTTCATTTGCGGCAGAAATCAGTTTTCGGGGGGAATGCTTTTGTTTACTGTCTGGGAAAAAATGTGAGTTTTCTCATAATATTATCCTTTGGAAAAATAAATAAGAAAATGATTTGTGCCTGGGATTTGAGCGTTTACATGCTGCAGGTTTAAATAGACCTGCATGTTTCACATGAAAACTTGACATATTCACACTGATGCGATGCATTTTCTCATAACGTTTGAGCTTCTCCTCATGATTTGCATGTGAGCATGTACATGCTGCAAATCTAAATTACACTTTCAGTTTGTAATCTCACTAGTGACCCAAATGTAACTGAAAAAAAAATGAATGTTGCCCTGAACACTCTCCCCTTCTGCCATTGGTCAGACCTGCAGGTAGCCCCGCCCACAACTCACCCCATTGGCTGATTTGATGTTAGTGTGTCGGGCTATTCGGGATACTGATACAAATCATTTCCTCATAACTAACTAACTATAGTATAATAATAAGAAAAAACTATACACATTGTATATTATACTGGGATATAAGAACATATTTTATCATGTTGCTCACTTACTTACTACACCAGACCCGACTTGCGCGAATAAATCACGCTATTCGCGCGTAGTTGGACACTTGAATATTTTGAGTTTACTCGCTTCATTCACACGTGAAATTCACTTCCCAACAGACGTCAATTCGCATCATGGGAGGGGCTTCTGCCAGCCGTATATATATATATATATATAGCTCAAATTGAGTAAACATAATTTTTTACAACTTACCAGATTGTCCGACCCCCTCACTCTCTTTCTTCCAAGCAAGATCCTTTTTATTCCTGTTCCTATAAAGTACAAATATGTTTTATACAGCTCCGGGTATCCACATATGATTTTGTCCTCGTTGTTGTCACTACTAGAGCAAGCTCCTGATTGGTTAATGCGGCGCGAATATCTGCCAAAGTTCAGATTTTTCAACTCATGCGATTCGCGTGAATCACGCATTACGTGCATCAAATGGTAAATTTGCGCAAATCACGTCATTTGCACCGCAGAATGTCTATTCGCGTCTTTGCATTTACTTGACATGTAAATCACATGCGCTTAACGCTTAATTCGTGACGAAGCGAAAAAATTTGCGCGTAGTTGGACGCTTGAACATTTTGAGTTTACTCGCTTCATTCGCGCGTGAAATTCACTTCCCAACAGACGCGAATTTGCGTCGTGGAAGGGGCTTCTGCCAGCCGGCTCGTCTCGTTGCGAAATGGCTGACATGGATTGTTTTAAAATACAGCGAATAAGCTCAATTTGCTGGCTCTAGCTAGCTGTAGTCTCAACATGTGTATATATATATATATATATATATATATATATATATATATATATATATATATATATATAGCTCAAATTGAGTAAAGAGCGTTTTTTACAACTTATCAGATTGTCCGACGTCCTCACTCACTTTCTTCCAAGCAAGATCCTTTTTATCCCTGTTTCTATAAAGTACGAAGATGTATCGTACAGCTCTGGATATCCACATATGATTTTGTCCTCATTGTTGTCACTACTAGAGCAAGCTCCTGATTCGCACAAATCACGTCATTCGCGCCGCAGAATGTCTATTCGCGTCTTCGCTTTTACTTGACATGTAAATCAGACGCGCTTAACGCTTCATTCGCGATGAAGCGAATACATTTGCGCGTAGTTGGGCGCTTGAACATTTTGAGTTTACTCACTTCATTCGCGTGTGACATTCACTTCACAACAGACGTCAATTTGCATCATGGGAGGGGCTTCTGCCACACGGTTCGTCTCGTTGCGACATGGATTGTTTTAAAATATGGCGAATAAGCTCAATTTGCCGGCTTTAAGCTTGTAGTCTCAATAGGCTATGTATAGCTCAAATTGAGTAAAGAGCGTTTTTTACAACTTTTTTACAACCAGATTGTCCGACCTCCTCACTCACTTTCTTCCAAGCAAGATCCTTTTTATCCCTGTTTCTATAAAGTACAAAGATGTATCGTACAGCTCCGGATATCCACATATGATTTTGTCTTCATTGTAGAGCAAGCTCCCGATAGTTAACGCGGCGCAAATATCCGCCAAAGTTCCAATTTTTCAACTCATACGATTCGCGAGAATCACGCATTATGCACGTCAAGCGCTCAATTTGCGCGAATTGCGTCAACTCATTTGCGCAAATTGCGCCGCAGAATGTCTATTTGCATCTTTGCATTGACTTAACATGTAAATCACTCACACTTAATGCTTTATTCGCATCTGGTGTGAACGCACCATTATGGTGTGAATGAAACGTTTCGCGCGAGTGATTGAAAAATTGTGAGTTGAAAAATCTGAACTTTGGCGGATATTCGTGCCACGTTTACCAATCAGGAGCTTGCTCTAGTAGTGACAACAATGAGGACAAAATCATATGTGGATACCCAAAGCTGTACGATACATCTTCATACTTTATAGAAACGGGATTAAAAAGGTGAGGAGGTCGGACAATCTGGTAAATTGTAAAAAACGCTCTTTACTAAATTTGAGCTATACATAGGCTATTGAGACTACAAGCTAGTTAAAGCTGGCAAATTGAGCTTATTCACCGTATTTTAAAACAATCCATGTCAGCCATTTCGAGACGAGCCGGCTGGCAGAAGCCCCTCCCATGACGCGAATTCGCGTCTGTTGAGAAGTCAATGTCACACGCGAATGAAGCGAGTAAACTCAAAATGTTCAAGCGTTCAACTACGTGCGAATAGCGCGATTTACTCGCTTCATTCGCATCTGGTGTGAACGCACCATTAGAGGATAAATCGCTTTGTGTATTCTTCATTTGTAGGTAGCTTTGAATAAAAGCATTTTATAAATAATGTAAATTAAAAATATAATTATTTAATATTATCTAAAAGTAATTACGTTAGCTTGAAAAAGCCAACTTACTGATATTGTACTTATTAATTAAGCTTATTATTATTCTTCCGCTTCTTCTGAGACTAAAATTGCTACACCTCCTAAACTAAACTGTGTACATCCACCAAACTCAGACTAGACCTTCAGACTGTCCTGACTTGAGTTGCCTTATCTTTTCAGACTGATCCGACTTACGGTTTCCCAAAAAATGCTGATTAAAACTCGCAAAAACTCCCATGGACTCACATTGACAGAATGTTCAGATTTTTAAACTGTCCACCTGTCAAAAATTCAAATCTAAACACTCAAGCCCAGGCTCAAGCAACCACCTGAGTACTCTAGCAACTGTATAGCAACACCCTAGCAACCACCTGAGTTCCCTAGCAACCATTTAGCAACACCCTAGCAACCACATAGCAACACCCTGGCAACCACCGTGTACCCTAGCAACCGCATAGCAAGACCCTGGCAAACATCCTAGTAAACCAATTCATATAAAATGTATATATGTACACATAAATTAAAAATATAAATATATATAAAAATATTTAAACAATATAATATAAATATACGTTTTATATGCCAGATTTTTTATAAAGATTCCTAAATACATACAAGTACCTGCTAAAATATAAATATACATTTTTATAAAAAATACAATTTATATATACAAACAAAAATAAAAAATATAAATATATATATATTTTAAATAATAATACAAAAAAAAAAAAAAAAAAAAAAAATATATATATATATATATATATATATATATATATATATAGTAATATACCACAGCTTCTCGTCTCGTAACATTATCCTTATAAATAATGCATAAATAAATAACAAATATTTATCAAAAATATTAAAAAAATAAATTTAAACAATATTATATAAATGTAAATTTTATATGCCAGATTTTTTACAAAGACTGCTAAATAAAATAAGTACCTGATAAAAATATAAATAAAAATGTATATCTGTACACGTAAATTACAAATATAAATATATTTAAAAAAAGATCATATAAACAATATAATATCAGTGTAAATTGTATGTGCTTGATTTTTTTTAACAAAGACTGCTAAATAAATATAAGAACCTGCTAAAAATCTAAATATACATTTATATATACAAACATAAATTAAAAATCGAAATATATTTAAAAAAAATATTTAAATAAAAAAAATAATATATATATATATATATATATATATATATATATATATATATATATATATATATATATATATATATATATATATATATATATATATATATATATATATATATATATATATATATATATATATATATATATAATTTAATATAGCACGGCTTCTCGTCGCGTAATATTATCCTAATAAATAATGCATGTTTTTTCCTTGATTTGGACTGCTATAGATCTTAATCACAGCTTTAAATATACCCAAGTGCTAATTATTTCATTTCTTTAAAGCTTTTTGCAATTGCAAAACACATCTCGAGGCATTCGCTGTTCACTGAACGAAAGCAATTCCAGCCGTTTTGCTAATTAACCTGTATATGTGTACACTATACTTTGGCCATAATTTAATTGCATGCATAAAAGCATTTGTGCATGCATTATTGCTTGACTGCAGGGTATGGAAGAGGTGGCCAGCGCCTGACGGTTGTTCAGGAGACAGCATCAGAATGCAGGGTTCGTTGTCTCCGCTCTCCCCCTCTCCGCGCATACAACAGCTGTGATGATTTCATTTACATACTAATAACCAGCCAGGACTCCGGCAACCACAGAGTGTTTGACTTTTATTGTCACTTGTGTCTCCTGCAGTTTAGTGGGAATGGGGAAGCCACGCATCAGTAAATAAGCGCGATGGAGAGAGGGGGCCGCTGTCGGCTGGCACGGACGTCCGCTGGACGCCTTGATCGATGCTCTCCGAAAAATCTGGAGCTAATTCGGAAAAAAATGCAGCGCGAGGCCTGAAAGTGCACGAGGCATCTGGTTTTAGCCGATCCCGCTCTCCCATTGTAAAGCCTCTTTTTACAACTGTCTTGCGCCTGACACCCTGGAGACGTCCGCGGATCGGGCCCGTCGGCTGTAGCACATGGCAGCCATTAGAGTAACTCAATACCACCAATGGCTGCCTCATATGGAACTTTGATCACTTAAATCCAGCTTAAAGAAGCAGGGGCCACTTTCAAACCCCATATCGCTTTTTTCCGCCCGTCGTGGAATTTTAATTTGATCCCTTTCGGGTTATTCGGAGATCTCCGAACTCGAATTAGGCTTGTGTACATTTCAGACCAGGAGCCTCACTGAACTCGGCACAAAAGACGAGGTGGGGGTCTGAAATCCGAGAAGCGCTCCCATGTTTGGACTAGCCGGGATGGTTTTCTGGAAGAAGAAGAAGAAAAAAGAGAGAGAGAGAGTATTTTTACTGGATTATTTAACACGTAACCTTGCGCTTTTAATTGAAAACACACGTACGGCCGAGTGCACACACTTTACATACAGGTTTTATTTTATGACTTTAACATGCAATAATGTTCCTACTGTGAGAGCTCACCTAAGACTTTCTTCCTCGTGTAATAATCCCAGATTTATTTATACATTTAGCACCCGGATGCCTGCCAAAGCCCATAAAGGATGAGGCATAAGTGAGTCTAAATGTCAGTTCCAAATTTTACACACAATTATTTTTTAAATAAGGAAACACTTCAAACGATTCAATCACAAAAAGAAGGCGCGCGGCTCGCAGATACCGCAGGTATTGGGAGGATATATGAATATTAATGAACGCTGTTGCCAGTTAATGTCACTCGCAATTGAAGGAGAAAAGACACGAGAGGGAGAGAGAAAGAGAAAGAGAGAGAGGAAAAAACAATGAGGACGGGAAATAAGAAGGAAACAAAAGGAGAGAGGAGCAGACGAGCGAATGGACGCGCGGCAGACGAGAGGAGAGGCGTCTGGCAGCTCTATTAGTATTCATATGGCGTGCGGCTCTGGAGAGGATTAATGTACTCTGATGTGTAATATTCTGGCGAACAATTAATTTGCCTACAGTTTTGTCACGCTTGAAATTTAAGTGCTAGAACCGATCGATGGTCGCAGCAACTAATATGATCTCTGTAGGCCGCTTCTGCAGTCTCCGGTTTCATCATTTTTTTCTCTCTCTCACATCTCCTGTGACATGCACTGGTGCAAGGACACGCTAGGCTTTTCTTTCACACACATGCGCGTGTGTGTGTGTGTGTGCACATTTGCACGAAAATACTAACACTAACCAGTTCAAAAATGTTCTGTAACAAGCTATATTTTGACGTGTAGCTTTAATGCAGATGCGATAACATGATTTATTTCAGTGAATCTGTTTGTTTGAACAGTTCTTGATTCACTGACTCATTTGAGTCATGTGGTGTAAAATAATTAACTAGCTGCTCATTTGAAACCTTTGTGCCACAAAAAAAATACATACTAATACAAATAAATGATTAATCACTGAATAATTCATTAGTAAGATTACCTTAAATACCCACCAGGGATAGTTCACTCAAAATAAATAAATACATGAAAATGTAGTCATTTACTCACACCAATGTCGTTCCAAACATGTTAGTCGTTCTTTCTCCTGTGAAACACAGAAGAAGAAAAGTCAGTGGGATTTAACAGTTTAGTTTAACCCATTTGTGCCCAAAATTTTCTGAATGGTTTCATGCATATACAGTAGTCCTATGTGAAACTTTATTTTGCCCAGGTTTTTTTCTTTTCTTTCTTGAAAATCGTATTTGTGCAAACTATAGTTGCCGGAGGGTGAATATGTTGTACGCACCCCTTCAATGTCATATTTGAATAGGAGGAGAACATTTGGCATCTAACTCAAAATACCTGCTTTCAACAGATCAATCTCTATTCATAAACAAATTTATAAAAAAATCGGAGAACATTCAACGCAAACTCAAAAAAGCTGCATCTATCTTATAATCTTTTGACTATGAAAACACAACAAACAACAAATGCATTTGTCTTAAAGTGGTGGAACAATGTGCAGACATTAAGTTGCCCCAACAGGGCATTGTGTATCAAAAAGTTAAATGAAAATAAATAAATAGAATGATGAAAAAATTACATCTATATAACAAAAAACAAATGACAAATGGTCCCATAGTATTCAATGGCTGACTGTAGTAGGTGATTGCATATAATAATGTAAATGTAAACTCATTATGTGTCTGAATTTCCACATTATAATGGAATCGTAAGCTACTAGTCACAAAAAGAATTAGTGTCCTTGACCGATTAAACGAAGGGTCCTCAATATTTTGGCCCTTACAAGACATAATATCATAAAATATTATATTTTTCCCTATTGAAATAAGGTCTACTGTACAGTAGATGTCATTTAAAGGGTTAAGTTATGTTTTAGGTGGGATAGCAGGAAATTCACACGGAACCGTCGCAACTCTGCCGTCATTATGTTAAGTCCGCCCACCGACTCTATACACTGACTAGAGTTCGGTTTTCCAGCTCGCAAGCCAACGGAGAGTTGCTAAACGCCCACTGTTGTGATTGGCTGACATCTTTGCATTTGAAATGAGTGTTAGATTATGTGGCGGAGGGGGCGTGGTTTAGCGAGATCTGCAAGCGCTGCCAGGGAGAGAGAGAGACGGACTGCATGTGGACCAGAGAAACAGAGAGCTGGAGAAAGATAGCTGAGAAACTTTTATTGTACGTTGTTGAGAGCGATGTGAGTGCGAGATTCTTTTGTTTGTATCTGAGAGTTCTGAATAAACACGAGTCCCAGTCACGCCGACCTGTCGTCTTCCTCCTTATTCTACGAACTTTGTAACATGTGGAACCCTCTCGAATACTTTTACTATGTTTTTTTACCATCACAGCCGTCGAGATGAACGAATCATGAAAGTGTTGATTATAGCATTATTTTTCTATCTTTTCCCATCACATGAAAAGCTGCAGTGATGAGCATTGAGCACACACAGTCAGTTGATCTCGTCATTGCAACATGTTTTCTCTCACGAAATGCTTTGACCACAACTAACAGCAAACACGACATCGATATGAATACAGTAAGAGCTTCGCATTATAACGGCAGTTTGGGCAAGTGTGCAGATACACTCGCGACGTGTGATTGATAGATCCGAACATTATAAAGAGAGTGATCAGTATTAAACGATTTAGAAAGAAAGTCTGTGTGAACTTCAGTGTTAATTTCGTTGACGAATAATTTTCATCAACTACCTTTTTTCACTGACGAAAACGAGACGATAACTAAATAAAAACTAGTGTTGGATGACTAAAACTATGACGAAAACTTACTGTCATTTTAAAAATAAAAACGAGACGAAAATGTTAGTGAGGGTCGATTAGGGAAGAGATCCAGTCAGAACTGATGTCCCGTGTAACAGATGCGCACATTTGATTCGAACGTGCTGATCTAACCACTGGAAAACACGGAGCTGTTGCGCTTCTCCAGGCTCACGCATTCCCAATACAGCTCCAGAGTGGCTCAATCAATGAATAACACACATTAATGCCACGCAATTGTTTATGAACTAATGCTGATGAATAATGACAATGTTTACTTTACGATGTTTATATAGTAATATGTTTTAGACGGTTGTAACAATGCATATTTTATCTCCTGAACTTGAATGAACAGCTGCAACTGCAATAGAGGCGCAGCAGACATTTCAAAATAAGAGTCCCGGTGTATTTCGAGCTTGTTTATAATTTAAAAGTCATGCATTATATATTCGTATTTGGTTACACAATAAACTGTATTTCATTTAATTCCCATTTAATTCATAGTCAGGAGGAAAGACCAGTATTTGACACATATTCAATAAAGTATCAGGGTTATAATAGTTCACTAAAACCATTTAAAAAAATCATTACTTGAAATTAAATAAATGTTAACTGAAATTAAAAATAAATAAATAAACAAATTTATTTGAAGCTTTAGCTTTACCTGATATGGCCTACTAACTAAAATAAATACAAAGTTATAAAAACGATATAGATGTTTTTTAAAAAAACAAACAAAAAAAGTGAATTGAGCTCTCTTTCGTGTATTTTTAATGTCAAAAACAAAATGATGTAACAATTAAATGGAGCTTAAATGCTTAATGTATTACAATTTAACTAAACTCATTAGATTTTAGGAGACTAAATCTACAGTAGATTTAGTCGACTAAAATCTTATGATATTTAGTCGACTAAAACTAGACTAAAACTAAAACAATTCAGGTGACTAAAATATGACTAAAACTAAATGGCATTTTAGTCAAAAGACTATGACTAAAACTAAATCAAAATTTGCTGTCGAAATTAACACTGGTGAACTTGAATGATAAGCTACACATCGGAAATCACTGATCACAGATCAGGCATTAATGAACACTGTTACTCACTGTTTGTGGCGGTGCTGTCGAATCCATATGGTAAAGTCTGTTTGTAAAGCCTGTGCTCACATCGCGACTGATAAACGGAATCCATTTTCTCCAAATTCTCTGGGCGGGCAAAGCAGAGGAAGGGGATTTAACTGTTCCCCGTATGACGGCATACAGGGAAGATTTCAGATCGGCTCGTCTGAGCTCTCATTTTCTCAAAAGCAGAGCAGGACATCCAGAACTCGGTGTACACCTATTAAAATTTCTAGCCACTTGGGGACCATATACAGGCTAGAGGAACTCTAGGTATTAATGTTAAAAAACCTCATAAAGAGAAAATTTCATGCCATGGGACCAAAATTATTTATTTTTATCAGTATATTTTGCAAAAACGGTATGGAAAAAGATAAATGCACACTAAAAACACACCGATAGTCAAAAGCTTCACACACCAGCAGCTAGTTCACTGTGTCAGTGAATCATTATTTTGATCATGAACTGTTCAAACTGATTTGTTACAATGAATTGAACTTTCACATATGATATTTTAGGATGGTGTTTGGTTATTGCATCTGCGTTAAATTAACCTATTACAGCACATTTTGAAATCATGCTGGTTAAACGAGTAGTTTTGCTACTTTAAATGATTCACTCCTGAAAACTGCTGTGCAAGTGTATTTTCATGTAAAAAAAAAAAAAATGCTGCACAGGATTCGGTTTTTGAAAATTAACTGTTGGGCTTTCTTTCTCCTGTGACAAACAATAATTAGTTTGTTAATTGGAAGAATGTCAAGCAGGTTTTATCTATTGCTACTTATGGGCTCCGATACTATATTGAAGCAATGTTAGTAGTCTTTCTAAATTATTATTCAGTGATTAATAATGTATTTTTATCAGCATATCTGGCAATAAGGGTGATGGAAATAGATAAATGTACACTAATGATAGTCAAAAGTATCGCATGTTTTGCTGCACAGGACTCAAATGAGTCAGTGAGTCATGAACTGTTCAAACAAACTGATTCACTAAAATGAATTGAACTTTCCCATATGATATTTTAGGATTGTGTCTGGCTATTGCATCTGTGTTAAAGTAACCTATTACAGAACATTTTGAAATCATGCTGGTTAAACGAGTAGTTTTGCTACTTTAAATGATTCAATGGTATTTTCATGTAACAACATTTCTGCACAGGACTCAGATGAGTCGTTTTTAAAAACGAACCGGTCAAACAAACTGATTCACTAAAATAAATTGAACTGTTGGACTTATACAAGATTCAACTCATTTTCTAAAGTCAGTTTAATGTAATTTAAGTTGAAATGCCTTGAACATCCAAGTTGATTACATTTAAAATTTTAAGGCAGCAACTTTTTTTACAAAGACAAACGATAATAATTAGTTTGTTACTCGGACAAAGAAAGTCATACAGGTTTTATCTATAGCTACGTATAGGCTCCTATTGAAGCCATTCAAGTTAAATTATTATTCAGAGATGAAGCCTTTATTTTTATCAGTACGTATCTGATAGTAAGGGTTGTGGCACGACAGATAAATGTACACTAAATTAAATTTCAAAATACGTTTGATGGGCAAAAGTAGCGTTTCACATGAGCAGCTATTTCATCATTTTGCGGCACAGGACTCAAATGACTCAGTGAATCATTATTTTGAACGAGGGGTTGCACATGAGGATGAGTAAATGACACCGTTTTCATTTTCTGGGGGGTGAACTATCCCTTTAACTCCTTTAACCCTCTGGGGTTCTTCATTTATGGGTCACACTCAGGACCTTCGGGTCAGAAATGACTCGGAGGGCGGGATTAAGATAAAAAAGATTTGAGCAAAATCAATGATATATTTTTTTGTTCAATAATATTTTTTCTTTTCTTTTTTGGTGTTTTGAGATCATTTTATGATTTATAATTAATATTTATGCAATAATTATGACCCATTTTTTCCCATTGAATATAATAAAAAATGTATATATATATATATATAAATTTTTTTGTAATTTTTTATTAAAGCTGTATTTAATTTTAGAGTCAAGCCTAGGCCTCATGAAAGCAATTTTTTAATGAGATTGGTGCCATCCGGTGGCGTTTTGTAAAAAAAATTAAAAAATCGTAGCATCATCGGAATGGTCCGAAACTTGGTGACTTTATTGGTACTTGGTATATGAACACCCAAAACAATTCGGGACAGGATTTGAAAAGTCTAAGTGGTCTAAATAGTCACACTCAGGACCTTCGGGTCAAAAATGACCCCCATAGGAAATGAATGGGAAATTAGTTTTTTTGTGCATACAATCTACAAATCAGCCAGGATGCAGAAAAAAACGGACTCAACAGTGAAGGGGTGAATCTCTAAAACATTAAGAGTGCAAAACAGACAAAAAAACTCACACACACACACAAAAACACATGCACACACAAATTAACGCGTGCCATTCCAAAAGCTAATTGTTTTTGCGCGTGTGTGTGAGAGTTTTTTTTGTCTGTTTTGCACTGTTTTGATGTTTTAGAGATTCACCCCTTCACTATTGAGTCCTTTTTTCTGCATCCTGGCTGATTTTTAGATTGTATGCACAAAAAAACGAATTTCCCATTCATTTCCTATGGGGGTCATTTTTGACCCGAAGGTCCTGAGTGTGATTTTTTTTTTTACGACCACTTAGACTTTTCAAATCCTGTCGCCAATGTTTTGGGGTGTTCATATACCAAGTACCAATAAAGTCACCAAGTTTCGGACCATTCCGATGAAGCTACGATAAAAAAAATAAAATAAAATTGGGGTCAGAAATGACCGAAGAACCCCAGAGGGTTAAATCTTAGCACAACATACAGTAGTTTCAAGTAGACATGCACATACAACCGTTCAAACAAACTGATTCACTAAAACTGACTTTCTCCTGTGAAAAGAAGAGGAAAAGTCAGTGGGATCCAAACAACAAAGTCAGTCATACAGGTTTGGAAACGACACATGGCGATGACATAAAGTTCATTTTTGGTTGAACTATCCCTTTAAACGATGGGAATCTCAGCCAGCTATAGTTTCAAGTAGGCATACACACACAAAACAGGTCATTTTGGGATGACAACAGGGGGCGTAGGTGCTTGCTTTAAGACTAGCCGCTCATCGGCGTGTCCAACAGAGGAGAATCTGCCGGATTGTCTCACGGCAGTAACCCAAAACTCTCTCCGCAAGGGGAGGCAGCGCAGAGAATCAAAGAATTCCACATGTTCCCCTCCACACTTCACTTCCAGATAACTTTCCTGATTTATGGGCGAGCAGCTGAGCGCAGCTGTGAGGTCTTTATTAAGTGCAAATCTTTATTGTGTGCGCTAAAGGCTGTAATCATATGTTTGTGACATTTTAAGAGCGGCATAATTAGTCTTCAGAGGCTCATAAAGGAATATATTCATTCTTAGCACGCATTAACAACCTGCGCAAGATCGCTTATCGCATTAACAGCCTGCGTGAGATTGCTTATTGCTTTAAAAGGCCCGGGCATTAGATATGGACGGCGCTTTATGACACTTTTCTTTCCCGCTGCATCCGTTTGCAGTACAGATTGCTGTGCGTTTGAGGTTTATCTTGCTTTTTGGGTGAAAAGCTTCTGCAAAAGCCAGACAGGATCGGGAGAGAAAGAAAGATTATGGTGGTTGCATTTGCAAGGCTGGATCTCTTTGGTAACCTGATTAAACACATCCTTCACATCACCCGTGTGCTGATTTACACGAGGTTATGACATGGACGGTAAGTTTATCGCGTAAAAGTTCTGAAACTCTAGAGGCTGATAATGTTTCACGGCAGCTCTAATGGAACTGAAACTCTCATTCATAAGAAATGCCTTGTGGGAAATCTCCTCGCACCAGCCGTTTTGGTGCAGAAGAGATGTTTGAAAGTGTTTTAAGTCAACATGAAACGGCATCTGTAACCCGTTTTACTTCTGAAATGTGTCATTTAGGCCTACAGAATATTCAACTGGAGAAAAATGTAGGATAGGACTAGATTTTATCAGTTGGGATTTGGTTGGATGGCGAAAAGTGGGCATTTTTAATACAAAAATGGCACTAGACATGAATGCAGATTTGCAGTTGATTGGGTTAAAATTTATTTCAATAGTCCACTTTATTCTAGAATCTGAGTATGAAAACGTCAGGCTAGGGTTCCATTGCTTCACGTCGGGAAAAAAATGTCAACTTTAAATGCCAACCCCTTGAGAAAATGTAAAACTAAAAGAGTAAAAATGTAAAAAGGTACAAATTTGTAAACCAACATAAAAAAAGAGAATATCAGCAAGTACTTTTTATATAGAATAGTGTTGTCACGATACCAAAATTATGACTTTCGATATGATACCAGACGTACCTCAATACCGATACTGAATCCATACCATGGCAAAAAACTGTAAAAGTAGTTGAATAATATGACAGAACTTACTATTCATTGTTTTAGGGTTAAAAAACCCTAAAAACTCACTCGGCCGGCGTGTTCCTGCCCTGCACTGCTTCACACAGAATATTAGGTCTGGCCCTTTAAGATCTGCACGGATCAAATTCATTGTAACACCCGATTTCTCATTCAACTCTGTATACGTTCACTAAAGACATATCCGACTGCGTTTACCCGAATACTCGCCAGGATGTGGATTTTTACATATTTTTTATGGTCTGAGTCCGGCAGCGCGAGCACGTCCCGGCCGCACCGCACTTTTGTTGCTTTCTTTTCCCTGAGCTGCGCGTATATATTTGACTGTCCAGCTTCCATTGTTTAGTGAACGGTGGAAGCACAGCTCACACACACGTCCTCACTCCTGCTGTCACACATCGACGCAGATTAAGAAATACTGCTCTTATTAAAGTGCTGTCATTTTTAAAGTACCGGTACTAATACAATTTCATATCGTACCCAACTTACCCAGTCGACTAAAAATATTGACGTTGACTAATTCGACGCAGTCGATTGTATCGACCAATTGCGACAGGCCTAAATAACTTATTTTATACTATGGGGCCGTTGAATGCTTGAATCTGATTGGCTGATGAACGTTCTGAGGTGTGCAATTATTTTCTGGGAAACGCACAGCGAACGTAGTTCCAGGCAGCTCTCTTGACCGCATTACAGTTCCATATCACTTCGCATAGTTAACTGTAATAACGGAAATTACAGGACTAATGCTGCCTTCACGTGCTCTCGGAATTATCGTAAATACGAGTTTCCTAGGTTTAAATTGCACATGAACGCCCTCACATTTTGAAACTCGAATGCAATGAGCTCGTAATCACGACTTCAGAAGTCGGAATGACCAAATTTCCGATAGCACGTGAAGGCAGCATAAAAAACAACAACATGACAGACGATTTTCCTAAAGTAAATCTTAATATTTATGGTGAATATAAAACGTTCGACAACAACTGGGCAGCAGCAGCAGTATTAGACAGTCCAGATGAAAACCAACAAACGGAAGCGGACATCAAAGGCAAGCTTTTCTGTCTCATTACTGCAATCACACGTGCTCGCACACGCACTACAGTTTGCACAAAAAGGTTTTGTCAACGCTGCCCTGACGATTTTATCAGTTAGCCTATATAGTGTAGCAACTTAAAGGCTACACATGACATTTTTTCACTAGCGAGGTAATAACAGCGCTGTTTAGAGACGCACAGAGGTATAGCCTAATTCACACAAGCGTGCGCGCTCTCTCTCTCTCTCTCTCTCTCTCTCTCTCTCTCTCTCTCTCTCTCTCTCTCTCTCTCTCCGTGTCTCTGTTGCTCTCGCACTCTTTCTAATAACTTCATTAATAACTGCAGTAGAATGCTATCAATGGCTCAAGCCTCCATTAACAGCTTTAAAATGACGTTTCGGTACTAGCAAAAGAGCCGTTGGATGAGACACGGAAGAAATAATCCTACTCACAATAGCGATTTAAGTACAAAAACCGGACGAATCCCTTTAAATATTTCATCGGATCGATGTCTTGAGGTCGATTCTCTGGGATGCGTTTTCATGAAAATCGAATGTAAAGAGTTTTATCTCTAGTAAAAACAGATTAACGCAAGTCTATGGGGCATATAATAAGTAAAATTAAATCGCTAGTTAACACCACTAACAAGGCTCAAAATAGCCTCACACTAACACGGTAGCATAATGAGGGTCGCTACATGCAAACCGAAGCATTGAGAACTTTGTAAGTGTACAAACAGTTTAATAAGAAGATACTTTATAAAGACAGAACATTACGCGTTTACAGACAGGAGCGATCTTGGAAAACAGTCTCGACGAGTCGAGCCACGAACGCTGTGCTAAGCTCCGATAATTCCTATCGTCCAGCTCACTTAGCACAGCGTTCGTGGCTCGTGGGTCTCAATGCTTCGGTTTGCATGTAGGGACCCTCATTAGGCTACCGTGTTAGTGTGAGGCTATTTTGAGCCTTGTTAGTGGTGTTAACTAGCGATTTAATTTTACTTATTCTATGCCCCATAGACTAGCGTTATAAGCTAATCTGTTTTTAGAGATAAAACTCTATACATTCGATTTTCATGAAAACGCATCCCAGAGAACAATCTACTCAGTAACCATGAGTTAATTACCCCAAGGTTAATTTTTCACCGGAGTTGTCCTTTAAGTCCACATGCCATGTAACAAGAAACTCTGCTTCTAACCACAGGTCATTGCAACCACACAAGTTTGCGATGCTGTTTGCGAATGTTCGTTGGAACGATGGTTTCAGGAAACACAGGCTGCGTCCCAATTCGCATACTTATACTACGTCCTAAAAGTATGTACTCTTTTTGTGAAGAAAAAGTACATACTCTTGAGTGTGTAGCAGAAGAGTATGCAAGCTTTGGGACATACTACTTCGTCATCTTTAACGGACTCTGTTACGTGCGTCCCGTCACCGTTTAAACTGTTAATCATCGTCACAGTTCAAATCCCCCACTTTAAATTTAATTTCCTACCGTATCGGAGAGAAATGTAGTCGCTCGTTGATCTGCCTTTCGTGGGTCTTTAATGCAGAGACTCCTCTCATGTGTTTGCAAAGTTAATGGCCAAACGTATCATTACAAAAGTTCTCAATGCTGCTGCAGGTGAAATATAATGTGGATAATATTGAATAAATATCTTTTCGTCCGGTTAAATACTGATAATTGCTCACTCAAACCACTTTATCTAATCCTCTCCACTTAACCGTCAGACTCGCGTAACCGTCATGTTTGTAGTTTTTTAAACACTTTTTGCTTTTGGGTGCTTTTGGGAAACGCACCCCAGATCGTCTATGCAAATACCCTAGCGCAGACGCTAGCCAATTGCGTTCATGCAACACCAGAAAAGAATGTGATTGGCTGTTGTCACTATGACTGAGCGACGCAAATGTACGTTGCAATGACGCTCTTGAATTGAAACAATACATCCCTTTGGAGCAATTCACACAAAAAAAAATCTTAATTACAGAAAATATTTGTGCTTAATTAGTTCATTTTATTTGTTCTTTCTACTGATTATCATTTGTATTAATTTTTTTTTTTAAATTATGAAATCTGAAGAGCTTGAAACGGCGTACAGAGCTCATTCGCTCTAGAGCTGTCAATCATATTATGTGATCATAACTCCTGCCCTTCTGAATGACGATGTAATTTCCTAATTCTGAGTTCTGCACATGAACAACTGAGAGAAACGCTTCTACAGATGAAACATGAAGCCAGATAAATATACGATTGTGACGATACATGTTCTGTATGTGTTTTTCATGCGGCTCTGAGTATTTTTATAACATGAAAAAAAAAAGAAAAGGAGAAATGAGAAATGCTAAGCAGTTTATAATACAACGCTACAAATAATCTGCCCATTATTTAATCAAAATCCACTTTAGGACGCAGTTGGAAGTTATTACACGCACTCCATGATGGTTTCTGTGTAGTATCACACTTTATTTATGTTAATTTACTGATGCATGTTGTGCAGTGGACGAGGTTAAAGCCAAATGGGAGAAACTACAAGATGCATACAAGAGGAAAAATGTATTCTCGTAACGTGAATTAGCTGAAGGCAATCAATCGTTTTGCGTTCAGTGCATGGGCGTCACTAGGCCCTTTCTAAACTTTTGCCAGGTCCCCTAAAAAATATGTGATTCAATTTTAAAACAGATATGAAACTGGCGGGAGGCTTCGTCCCTCTTTTAGTCTGCGTTAATCGGCGTGTTCTTCAATCCGCAGCAGCGCGAGCAAAGCGCACGTCAGAAGCAGAGGTGTGTGCGTTCATTGGTCTGTCACTGCTCGTCAATGTCAAAATATGTGAGAAAAACCAATCAAATCAGAGTAGGCGGGCTTTATGTTCACACAGAAGCTGCTGAGGCTGAGCGCGCATTTTAGCAGCACAACTCGACGTCAAACCATTGACTGTAAAAATAGCTAAACTATTTCATATTTGACAGCTGCTTCTTTAATTCGGAAATGTAAAACAAATGACAAAAATATTCAGGCAAATAAATAAAGTTTGGTGTAATTTCGCCATTTTGAATTGAAAATTGGCCTATGTACTGTGATTCATAATGTAATTAACAAACAAGAAATATTAACAAAGCCATTTTCTTCAGATTAGGCATAAGATTAATAATGAATGTGTGCATATTGTAAATTAATACAATTCCATTTGTAGTAAATTAAAAGCCTGTATTGGGCATAAGATTAGTAATGAAAGTGTGCATATTGTGAATTAATTTAACCCTCTGGTGCTCTTCGTTTGAGGGTTCCTTTGGTTGTCTTCCCGGTCATAAGTGACCGGACACCTAAAAATGTAACTTCCTCCACCCCAGTAAAACCAATGTAATTTATTTTTCTTGAATAATATTTTTTCTATCTTCTATTTGAGATGATTTGATGGTACTTATTAATATTTATGCAATAATTATGGTCTATTTTTGCCATTGAATATAATACAATAAAATTAGGTGATTTTTGTGTTTTTGCAGATTTCCCATTCATTTCCTAAGGGGGTCATTTTTGACCGAAGAACACAAAAGGTATTATTTTTTTACGACCACTTAGCATGCTTGCATCATGCCCTAATTTTTTTGTGTGTTCACAGTCCTAATACCATAAAAGTCACCAAGTTTCATATAATTCTGATGAAGCTGTGTTTTAAAAATTCAAAATGTGGTTCATAGGTTCAGTGGTTCATAGGTGTGTGTGTGTGTGTGTGTGTGTATGTGCGTGTGTGTGTGGATGTCTCAATATCACACTCTTGATGTTTTAGAATGTCACCCCTTTACTGCTGCATACTTTTTTTCAGCATCGTGGCAGATTTGTAGATTGTCAAGTCAAGTCAAGTCAACTTTATTTATATAGCGCTTTTAACAATGTAGATTGTTTCAAAGCAGCTTTACAGTGTTAAACAGGAAAATAATGCAGCATAATTTTATTCAGCTGTATAGCCATTCTGGAAAAATTTCAAGTATCATACAGTGACAGTGTGGGCTTTAGATCAATAATTTGATCAGTAATTTAGTTTAAATGGTTAATTTAGTTTATTATTTAGATGTATTTCGATGTTTAGTTGAAAAATGTAGTGTCCCCAACTGAGCACGCCAAGCCAGAGGCAACAGTGGCAAGGAAACCAAAACCCCATTAGGTGACCTAATGGAGAAAAATAAACCTTGGGAGAAACCAGGCTCAGTCGGGGTGCCAGTTCTCCTCTGGCCAATTAACAAACAAAATTGTGCACACAAATATTCAGTGAATTTTTGTGTTTTTGCCGATTTCCCATTCATTTCCTATGGGGGTCATTTTTGACCGAAGAACACAAAAGGTAGTATTTTTTTACGACCACTTAGCATGCTCGCATCATGCCCTAATTTTTTTGTGTGTTCACAGTCCTAATACCATAAAAGTCACCAAGTTTCATATCATTCTGATGAAGCTGTGATTTAAAAATTCAAAATGTGGTTCATAGGTGTGTGTGTGGATGTGTCAATATCACACTCTTGATGTTTTAGAGTGTCACCCCTTTACTGCTGTGTACTTTTTTTCAGCATTGTGGCCGATTTGTAGATTGTGCACGATTGTAGATTGTGCATTGTTGTTTTTGCCGATTTCCCATTCCTTTCCTGTGGTCGGTCATTTGTGACCGAAGATAATAAAAGGTAAACTTTTTTTTACGACCAATTTTTTTTTTGTTCACATGCCTAATGCCAATAAAGTCATCAAGTTTCATATCATTCCGATGAAGCTGTCAAAAATGACAGAAGAGCACCATTAATAAACTTAGTTACCTAGCTTTCCTGGTAGCCTCCAGTAAATTAAAATAACAATTTTGCGTCTACGAAAATAAAACATATAAATATCAGTTAAACATATGTTTAAAAACTTTATCAGTCATATCTGCCCAGTGACATGGTTTTCAAGCTTATCAAATTTTTTGGCCTTCAGAACATCTTAAAATGCACAAATGTAGATCATAGAAATCAACATTTTCTCGGGGGAGAATGCCCCCCAACCCCTCTAACTAGCTCACACTTGGGATCTCACTGATTATAAACCTGCCTACATTTCTGGGTATGATTAAGGGATGTACAATATGGTCATTCAGAATAAAGCATTAATATTTGCTTTATAAGCGTAAGTAATAATAAACAGCCAATATCCTAATATGCATGCTAATAAGATACTAGTTAATAGTGAGAATTGGACCCTAAACTAAAGTGTTACCATTTTTGTCATACCCTCCGCTAAAATGAACATCCTAGAATCTCCCCTGGTGTGAAAGCTCTGATTCGCTTAGCTTTATCGCGTTAGGGTCTTTAGGTTTAGGCTTCGGGTAGAATAAGTTGACGTGATTGCAAAGTTACTTATATTCAGTAAAATGTCTGTTGGGGAGCATCACAATAAATTATATTTAAGCAGACAGTCTACTAATACTCTAATGACTGCTAGTTGACATACAAACTTACCTATAGTTAGCTAAATGTCGATCCAAATCATTGAATGATTTGAATGATTAAAAAACATGTGCACAGATTCCTTCACAGTAAGACATGCATTAATGTCCTGTGTTTTGCGTGGAAGGGCGTAGCGTGCTGAAAAGATGCCATGCATCCAACTTTCTAAAAACAGAAGATGTAAATGGACAGATGTCCATCCATCCTCAGGGACCATCTGTGTCCCAAACAGTTTGTCCTAATCATCGCCGTGACCCTCAGCGTGAAAGACAAAACCTCAAACTGACACGAGAGATCGTGGTCAAGTAGCGAAGTGCCATTATAGCAGCTCTACACGTACCATTAGCACAAGACGCAATAATAGGCTTTAAAAGATACTAGACTGCTGCAATTTGTAGTGAATTTAAAAGCCACAAGCCTCCGTCTCAAACAAATCGAATTTATGTGCCATTTTTCGGCTTGGGCGCTGCACAGAAGCGGGTAATCCATAGCACTTCCTGGCACGGCGCTCGCACCGCACAGCTGACTGGCGTGTAAGACTGCCTCAAATTGGAGCAATTGAGCTCAAGCTAAAGCAATTACATCCTTTGTGTTCTCCGCGGGGGACGTGACTAAACTGTGCTCATGATGAACCCAGAGGCCAAGACCGCCTGAATAACCAACAAGTAACTGAAGATAGAGCTCCAAATTATCCACATACATTACCTGAGTACAGTGACTAGGGATGTACTGATACAGACATTATTCTGGATTGGAGAATTAATCATTAAAAAACATATTCATAGACAATCAAATCAATGTGGCTTTTAATGTAAGGACATTTATATGAAACTTTGGTCAAGAGTTTGCATTAAAACATTCAAAGTTCATATTAAAGCTACACTGTGTGATATTTTCCCCCATCTAGTGGTGAAAAGGTATATGACCATCCAGTGAATATTAGTTTCTCTTCCTCTCAATTCCGGTTTCGTTTTAACTCCTACGGTGGCCGATTTAGTCCAAGATTAACATGGTTTCCAGTTCGACCTCGTCCACATTCGACACGGTGCCATCGCGTGTTAAAACGCCAAAGGCGAAGCTTGAATTTACGGGTATGTCCCTCTTTGGCTAATGTACTTTCAAGATGGAGGGGCAACATGGCGACCCGCATTCGAACCCCTCACCCGTATGTATTTTCAATGGCATATTATAAACTTACGAGAATACTTTATTACTTGAAAGAAGTAAATATACATTAATGAGCACATATATTTTTGAAAGAACTAAGTGTTTTTAGCTAAGAATAAACTAAAAAAGTTACACAGTGTAGCTTTAAGTTTGCCAGGCAGTTTTTCAGGGGGAAATTAATAACTTGTATTTTATTTGTAAAAAAAAAAAAAAAAAAAAGAGCAAGATTTTACTTTTTAGACAATAAATAAATGTTTCTATTAATGTAAGAACATTTATATGAAAACACTAAAACTTCTGTCAAAAATGTGCATCAAAATTCAAAACATAAAATAAATTGTATGATGTAATATTATTCATATTTATTTAATATTTAATTGGCCAGCCAGCTTTTTGGGGAATTAATACATTTTACTTTATTTAAAAAAAAATTATAATAATAATAATAATTTATATATTTATTATTTTATTGAAAATAAAATTTTGCTTCTTAGACAATGAAATCAATGTGGCTATTATTGTATGAACATTTATATGAAAACACAAACTTGTGTCAAGAATTTGAATCAAAATTCAAAACATAAATGTTATAATTTTATGATGTAAAGTTCATAATAGGTTCAGCTTTTTGGAAAATGAATAACTTGAAATGAAAACAAAACATATTCATATTTATTTAATATTTAATTCACCAGCCAGCTTTTTGGTGAATTAATAAATTGTACTTTATTTAAAAATAAATTAATAATTTATATATAAATATATTTATTCATATATTTATTATTTTATTGAAAATACAATTTTGCTTCTCAGACAATGAAATCAATGTGGCTAATATTATTGTTAGAACATTTATATGAAAACACAAACTTTTGTAAAGAATTTGCATCGAAATATACATTTTATGATTTAAAGTTTAAAGCTCATATTTAGTTTACCAGCCAGCTTTTCGGGGAATTCATAAATTGTACTTTATTTAAATAAATATATTAATATAAACATATATATTAAGTGCAAGTGGAGAAATAAGAAAAATTTGTAATTAACATATTGTTACACTTTATTTTAAGGTGTAATTATATATTTATGTACTGAGTAATATTAAGTAACTACATGTACTTACTATAGGGTTAGGTGCATGTAATTATGCATAATTTCAAGTTATTACTAACTACATAGAAACTTATGTAACAATTATAAAATAAAGTGTTACCTTTTTTGGTAGGCTATAAAAACTCCCAAACAATCAAGTCAATCTGAATGAGAATGACATTAATTCTGCTCGTTTCAAAAATGTTGTTCATGCTATAAGGCTTTGGTCAAAAATGTGCATCAAAACATACATGTTAATATTAAGTTCCCCATATAAAATTGCATTTTATAAACATATTTCAGTCAAATTTAGGACATGAAGCTGCATTTTTAAGACCATCATGTCATTAATATTCATGAGTCAAGCTGTTTTTATCTGTGACCCTGCAGATAGATAACTGTACAGTATTTTCACGTCAAAACAAGCTTGAATAAATTGGAGAAAAAAAGCGCTCTGATATCTTCTTTCAATATCGGCCTAAACATATGATATTGGTCATTTATCTTGTATCCCTTGCAGAACACAACAGACAAACGCATGAAGTGCATCACTGCATCACTGCACGCATAACCTCACAGAAGCTCCTCACCTCAGCGCCGCTTTAATTGCCCCGGCGAGGGAGCAGAAGTGTGGGGCAGTAAATAAAGATTTCAGAGGGGGATAGAGGGTGTTGTCAGGGCTGCGGGCCGCTGGGACGTCTCTCCGCTTCTCTGGTTCACTGCATGCTGGCCAAACTCCAGACGCCATTGCATAAGACATCAAGTGTATCTGTAACAGACAAACGTTGTTTATACACAAGAACTCTGATAAGAGGCATCGGCATAAACACGGCACGTGGTGCAACAAGAGACTGCACTGCAAAAACATTCGTTTTGTCTTGTTCTCCAGTACAAATATATAAACATTCTTAAATCACGATTCATTTCCTTGAGAAGCAAAATACATACGATATTAAGTCTTCTTTTATGTATCAAAATTCAATGAGTTTATGCTTAATCTTCCAATGGGCTCAGAAAATGTAGCTTATTTCATGACCACATTGACGGAAATATTTTCTTGTTTTCTTTTATCAAGACTTGATATTTTCTGTATTTTGCTCCTCAAGTATGCGTCTTGATTTTAAGAATGTTTAGATATTCGTACTGGAGAACAACACACAAATATTGGGTAGGAAACAAATGTTTTTTTGCAGAGTGAAAGAGAAAATCTGTTTGATATTTCATCTTTTACTGTTTGCTGAAGGACTGGGGGTTTTTTTCCCTCCAAATGTGTCATGTGGGAGCAAACGGTTTAACACATTAGAGGAGAGAGTCAATTGAGTCTTTTGTGAGCCATCTGGAAATACCCGACTCAACAAAGCTTCGGCTCTGGTGCCGTATATCAATGAGAGAGACACAGTTTCAGCTCCGCCACGGGCAAAAGACATCTCAAATTATCAGCAAAATGGAGGATTTAAAGAAACATGAATCGTTTAGTGCATAAATATATACGTAAGCAGTTTGTGGTACTAAAACGCCTTTGACACGGTATTCGATTACAAATACCAGGGACAATATGAACAAATAATCTCAATTGCTTTTAAAAGAGCAGTGTGAGTTAAATAAGACACATGTTTGTGTCCAGAAGATGCTCTTTCATGTCTCAGGGAACTTCTTTTGGAGAATTAAACAGACACAAACGAGTCGTACAGCACAAAGCTATAAAATGAATGTAGATGGTTGAGTTCAGAGCGCAACAGTCGGGCTCCGGAAGTAAAAACTCCATTCATTTTCTCCATAGGGAAATTGATTTGTAGCAATAACTTATAAACCTTTAAAGACAGGCCTACTGTGTGATATGAGGTTGTTAATCAATGGTATGTGCTTCTGTTGAAGCCGTTGCCTGGCACTATTTGTGCCTAATCTTAAAATAATCGTGTTTAACAGCTAAATTTGTGGTGAAAAACTACATTACCCATGATGCTGTAGAGAAAATTCCAGAGTCAAGGGGCCCTATCATATACATATAAAAGCAAAATCATTCCTCCCTGGAGAAGCGTTCAGTCTTTCCGCTCACAAATTCCTCCATGTAAATAGAGAATCCGCCATGGTGCGAGCGTAACTGGCTTTTAAAGGGAATGGGAGATGAGACTCTGATTGGTTTATTGCACGTTGCGCCCAAAACACACCTATGACTCATTAAGAGACTAGGGACAACCCTTTTGGACCATGCGCCTAGTGTGCCGACCATTTTTTTTGTCGTTAAACTAGCAAAAGTGGATTCAGACACGCCCTAAGTGCACCTGCAGCGTGTGCTTCAGACCATGAGCTCAGATTGTTAAAATAGGGCCTGAAACAAGCAAAAAGCCCAAAAGAGCACTTTAGCTCCGCCCACTCATGAAGCACCATGCTCTAAAATACCTAAATGTTTGAATATATATATATACACACATTTTCCAATCAACTTAAAATATGTGTCCGTGACGTCACCCATAGGTTTCTAAACAGAGCATATTTGAAGCCCAAAGTAGGCTCCCGGATAACCGTAAAAGGGCAAAGAGGCGGGACGTGGGTGGAGCTGAATATTTTTATTTATAGCTGGTTGGTGAAACCAGCAGCGGCAATCCACCTGTCACTCATGTGGACACACCCTTAATTATGCAGATCTTTAAGGCTTAATAGTCAAGTCAACTTTATTTATATAGCGCTTTTAACATTGCAGATTGTTTCAAAGCAGCTTCACAGTGTTAAACAGGAAAATAATGCAACAGAATTTTATTCAGCCGTATAGCCGTTCTGGAGAAAACGGTGATGTCATCAGTTCATTTTAATTATCATACAGTGACAATGTGGGCTTTAGATCAGTAATTAGATCAGTAATTTAGTTTATATGGTTAATTTAGTTTAATAATTTGATTTATTTGGATATTTAGTTGAAAAATGTAGTGTCCCCAACTGAGCAAGCCAAGCCAAAGGCGACAGTGGCAAGGAAACTAAACTCCATCAGGGGCATAATGGAGAAAAATAAACCATGGGAGAAACCAGGCTCAGTCGGGGTGCCAGTTCTCCTCTGGCCAATTAACAAACAGCGTATTATTATTCTGACAACTTTACAGGTCAGAGGTCATAATAGATCGCAATATTCGAAAGATCGAAGGCAACACGCCAGAGACGGGTTTATTGAGGATGATGTGTCGATTAAATAATTATTAAATAGGAATAATCGAAATATCGGAGTTATCACGCCGGAGACGGGTTTATTGAGGATGATGTGTCGATTAAATAATTATTAAATAGGAATAATCGAAATATCGGAGTTATCACGCCGGAGACGGGTTTATTGAGGATGCCGTATTGATGAAACAATTATTAAAGTGCAATATACGAAAGATCGGAGGCAACACGCCGGAGACGGGTTTATTGAGGATGACATAACGATTTAACAATGATTAAATAGGAATATTAGAACAATCGGAGTCATCACAGCGGAGACGGGTTTATTGAGGAAATATAATTTAAACAGATGAGTTATAAAAAAAATTCCCCCCACTCACAGTTGTCATGAAGGGCAAAATTAGCCGTCTAGATGTTTTTCCAAGCAGATGCAGAAGTGAAGTCCCGTCTCTTCACCTGCACAAAACGCCACCCAGGTAGATATAGCATATATATATATATTCTTGTTAGGAAACCAGGCTGGAGTTTGTGCAACTGCCACAAACACAATAATTTACCATGCCGATGATGAATTGAAATACAAAAATGACCGAAAACACACCGACTCCGACTGAATACCAACCTACTCTGCATTGAGCAAACAGTGAGGAAAACAACTCCCTCTCGTGACGCAATATGACGCGATGTTAAAAAAAAGTGTTTTTTACAAACAGTCAAATAAACGGTCACTTTATCTACTAAATATGTCTCATGTTTTTTTAAAACATTTTAAATCCAGCATTAACTTTGCATACGGTATTTTCAAACAAGGTTATATATTTATTTTGAAAAAAATGTAACCTGCAATATGCCCTTTAACATGGGGGTGGGGTGGGGGGGGGGTCTATGGGATTGACTCCCTTTTGGAGCCTGTCTCTAGTGGCCAGTCGATGAATTGCAGTTTAAGGGCCCTATCATTCACCCGGCGCAATGTGACGCCAGGCGCGACGCAAGTGTTTTGTGCTAGTTTCAGCCCGACGCAGTTTTCATTTTCACGTCCAGCTCCACGTTGTTTGAATAGTAAATGCACTCGCGCCATCTGTTCACCCATGGGCGTCTGGTCTGAAAACCAGGTGTGTTCAGGAGCATTGTTGGAGTGTTGCTATTTTGAGGAACTGAAAACGACTGCGCCATTGACCAACACAAACCTGCTCTAAAGTCAATAGTGCAGTATTTTTTGTGTTATTAAGTGTGTGTTAGTAATATGAGCCTATAGGCGGTGCACAATGCACATTCACTCTGCTTATTACACACACAGGGATGCGCAGCAGCACATAAAACATGCAAAATATAACAAATAAAAGTCTCGCAAATTCTGCCATGTAAATAGTTGTGTAAATAGCCATGGTGTGAGCGCAACTGGCTTTCAAAGGGAATGGGAGATGAGACTCTGATTGGTTTATTGCACGTTACGCCCAAAACACACCCATGACTCATTAAGAGACGAGGGACAACCCTTTTGGATCATGGTAAATGGACTGCATTAATATAGAGCTTTCAACAGACCCATGGCCATCCAAAGCACTTCACACATTGCCTCACATTCACCCATTCATACACCGATGCCGGTGTCAGCAATGCAAGGCGCCATCCAGCTCGTCGGGAGCAGCTGGGGTTAGGCTCATGCATAGACAGTAAAAGAAATGGACACAGCGACCCCATAGACTTCAACGCAGAAAAGTGAAGTCAATTAGAAGCACTCACTTCCTGATGGCTGAGGGCGCAGCCTCAGACTGAGCTTGAAGACGCAGATGTGACGTGAGCAACCTGTCTGACAGTTGTACGTCTTCTAGTAGTTGTGCAAAGTGAATCTGAATCACCAAATCTTGCAGAGACGGAGAGCGTGAGCAGGGGCAACTTATGGTAAGTATTCTGCAGGGCTCGACATTAACGCTTGTCCGCTTGTCCGGGACAAGTGGATTTTTTGAAGGGGCAATTGAAAAACAATTTTACTTGCCCGACGGACAAGTATCCTGGTTAAAACGTCAAAACAAAAAATAACTAGGGAATCACCAAAGGGCAATAATGATTCTGCATTCAGTGTAAGTGGAGATCGATAGTGGATAATATAAAACGAACTGAAGTTAACAAGGTTGAGCTGTTGAGACTCGCGCAGCCTCTCGAGGAGAAAATCGAAAACAAATGAGCGCCGCTCACACACAGAAACTCAGTTAACATACACAGTTAAAATTGTGCAGTTTTTATATTTATAACATATGATACAGTTAAGCAACATCACACTAACAAGAGTGTTGTTTTCCTGAATACCATCACAACGCTGATTTCATACGCCAGTTCCATAAACAATTTAACATTAAGTCACTTACATTTTAGATGCAATATGGACTGTTTTTGTTCTATTTCAGCAGCGAAAATAGTTCCAAACAAAGATCACAGCAGAACCGTAACGCATCTCACAGCAACAGTGTGTGTTAGTGAATGATTCAGCGTTTTAATGAATCGGTTGAATCAAAGATTCAATGACCTATTAGTAAACGACCGCCAAATTCTTGAATGAATCAGCCGTTTCACTGAATCGACTCAATGACTCGCTCATTAAGACGATCACCTGCTGCCACCTACTGGTGGTTTAGTTTCATCTTTCCAACATTTCTTATTAGTATATTCAAAAATATTTAAAATAATTTCATAACATTATTTAATGCAGTTGTAATTTTTCAGTGTAAATGATTTAATTTGATTGGTAACAGCCTATAGTGTCCTATTCTAATTTAATTTATTGATCAAATTTAGGAAAGCCGAAGCATACCCTATATTTAATAAGATTATGGAAAAATGCCCTTTATAAAAAGGTACAAATATGACAAATATGCATATTTAAATATGTCAAAGCTGATTAAACACTGGTGAGAATATTGCTTCAGTATAGATTATATTTCCAAAAAAAATCCGGACAAGCAAATGTTTTACTCGGACAAGTGAATGACAGATTTACTTGTCTGAAGGACAAGCGTGTGAACAGGCCTAATGTCGAGCCCTGTTCTGATTAATTATTTTGTCATTTTGCATAGTATTTAATTATTTAAAAATGTAACGCCAGTACGCCATTTTAAGTTAATGCATCCTGTCTAGACGGGTATATACGATAATTTCTCTAGTGTGCGACAGAGTCGCGTGGTTATGACGCAATCGTTAGCCTATTTTTACAAAAATGGCTTCAACAGGACGACAGTGTAAAATACAAGGTAATGGAGCCTTTTATACATTGTCGTGTTTCTTTAGAAATAAACAATGGACAAATGGAGTCTTTAAACTTCTCAGATGTAAAGTTATTCGCTGTCAAAGTGACGGCAAAATGAATGGGAGTCAATGGAATGCTAACAGCAGGTGATGGCTTGGTTAGCAATGGCGGCCCCTATGGAAGGTACGCTTTCCAGGTGTAGGATTACCCCCTTGTGTTAATGGACACCTCGGCACTTGGTCAGGTGGAACCGGGGATTGAACCACCAACCTATCGGTTAGTAGACAACCTACATGAACCACTGAGCCACTGCCACCCCATGCGTCTGGCGCACCGGACGTTTTTTCCATCGTTAAACTAGCAATAGTGGATTCAGACACGCCCTGAGTGCACCTGCGCCATGAGCTCAGATTAGTGTTCATTTTGTCACCTATTTTTAATTTAGACTTAGTCTTGTCTTGTGCCAAATGTCCTTGTTAGTTTTAGTCATATTTAGTCATTCACATATCTTTTTTTGTTAGTCAAGTTTTAGTCGACTAAAAGTCTCGTCATTTTAGTCTAGTTTTAGTCAAAGGAAAACTCTTAATATATTGTGTGGCAAAATAAGTTACATAAAATACATATAACCTGCATAATGTGTGTGCCACAACACCATAGCTAACTGGTTGATTTACAGCGTAGATGCCTAAAATCAGTATTAGCTTATGAGATGATTAGATTAGATTAGATTAGATTAGATTCAACTTTATTGTCATTACACAAGTACAAGTACAAGGCAACGAAATGCAGTTTGGGTCTAACCAGAAGTGCAATAGCAGCAAGTGCAGGATATACAACGTTTGCATAAGTGCAGGACATGGACACTGCAGGAGATGGGCACAAATATCGATTTTGACCTTGATTCAGTAAGAATTCATATGTATATAGCCTACTGTACATATAAGGAAAAATAAGTTTGCCTTTTAGCACCTCTAAACACACTTTAACACCTTGAAGAACCTCTGAAGAACCACCGAAGAACCAAAATTGGTGCCATATAGCACTTAAAAAGGTTCCCCTAGGTCCCCCTATGAGCCAAGAACCATTTTTGGTGCCACATAGAACCTTTTTTTTAGGGTATACTTGAGCAACAGCGCCAACTCTTTCTGAATATTTTTTTGACCAGCTGAATATTCTCATATCTCATGATGAAAAAGTAGAGACGATTGTAGACGAAAATGAAGAGAGATTTTATCTTAGTTTTTATTTTATGCAAAACATTTTAGTCTTGTCTTTTTTCGTCAACAATAATGCATGTTAATTTAGTCTTAGTCAGTGTTTTTGGACATTGGCGCAGTCTCGTCATTGTCTCGTCTTCGTCATGGAAAAAAAGGTTGTTGACAAACATATTTAGTCTCGTCTCGTCTGACGAAATTAACACTAGCTCAGATCATTATAATAGGGCCATAAATCACTTCCGTGTTGGATTCAAGAGAGAGACTGGAAGGTTGCCGCTTGGTTTTTTCATATATATCTATTTCTCCATCGTTTTGAACTGTTCACAATGCTTCTTTCCCTCTTATACCCTTGTATCTTTATTACTTTTTTGTTCCAAATCAAAGTTTGTGATGTTGTGAATCACCTCGTAGCTGGTTGCCTTGGTTCATGGCTTATAATGCTTTAACAAAGACTATTTTTGAAATCCCTATGGGAGAAATGAATGGAAAAAAATACTTCCGGAACCAGCACCGCTGAAAGAAATGTGCACTAATGCACTCCATTGAGGTTTGATTGCAAAACGTTGGTATCTTGGCAAATCTCAGCACAGTTTAAGATCTGAATGACATATTATTAAAACAGGAAAATAACAGTGTTGATGTTAAAAAATTCATATATAAATATATAAATTTCCACCAGCTCGTTTTCTCCGCACCTCGTGCTCGACTAGCTGCCGTCTTCCTGAGTCTATTATCAGAGTAAAGGTCAGGCGAGTCATTTAGATCCTGGTCTCTTCTAGTCAGTTAATGGGATTGTCTGGCCGGTGTATAAGCAACAAGACTCGGTAAACATCTCAGGGCAGCCTGTTTACCGCCCGCACAATGACCAAAGCCAGAAGGGCCTCGGGTCACAGAGATGAGCTCCTCGGGCGACCCCAGCGGTCTCGAGATGATGGAGGACGCGTGTCGTGTCGCCCGAAGCTCATTCTTGATTATGGAGCACAGTTGCACCATAAACCTGCATTTATATAACTTCAAATCCAGTTGGCACAAGCTTAGAGGGGTCAAATCATAAGAATCATGAGGAGTTTTAGAGATAAAAAGCTTGATGTTCTATGAAAACACACTGCAACTTTCAGAACTCAAATGCAGTCCAAAAGGAATGACAACCAGAATGACAGGAGGTGGAACATGGCCTTTAAAGGATGCAGCCTCTGAATTGGATCAACAGCATTCTGGGAAATGAAGTTTTCTTCCATCCTAAATATATATGATGAAATATATAAACTAAATACAAATTTACATACAGAACGGTTCAAAAGCCTTTTTCTTAAAGTTAAATTGATCGAACGTGACAGTAAAGACAATTATAATGTTACAAAAGATTCTATTTCTTTTTAACCTTCTATTAATCAAAATATTCTATCTATCTATCTATCTATCTATCTATCTATCTATCTATCTATCTATCTATCTATCTATCTATCTATCTATCTATCTATCTATCTATCTATCTATCTATCTATCTATCTATCTATCTATCTATCTATCTATCTATCTATCTATCTATCTATCTATCTATCTATCTATCTATCCGTTGTTCTATCTATCTATCTATCTATCTATCTATCTATCTATCTATCTATCTATCTATCTATCTATCTATCTATCTATCTATCTATCTATCTATCTATCTATCTATCTATCTATCTATCTATCTATCTATCTATCTATCTATCTATCTATCTATCTATCTATCTATCTCTGTCGTTCTATCTATCTATCTATCTATCTCTGTCGTTCTATCTATCTACCTATCTATCTATCGTTCTGTCATTCTATCTATCTGTCGTTCTATCTATCTCCTCTTGTTTAATTCTGAGGATAATAGGGAAGGTGTAAAACCAAAATGATGGTTTTTAGTGCATAAAACATTCCTAACTGAATAACTCGACCGCTTGGGAAAAAAGCAATAATAAGAAATGCATGATAGGAGCCCTTTAAAAATTCCTCCAAAACACTTGTTTCCCTTTTGTTGTTTTCTTTTAAACTCGACCCTCTGCCTATATACAAAGAGAAGACAAAACCATATGGTTTGATGAAAAGTTTTGTAGAATGTGCACGGACCCGAGAGAGAGAGAGAGAGAGAGAGAGAGAGAGAGAGAGAGAGAGAGAGAGAGAGAGAGAGAGAGAGTGTATGTGTGTGCTTTATGGCTCTGTCTCATGATTACAATGTGAGGTATAATTGCAAACACATGTGAGCCATTTCCATTCGCTGCGATGAAATCATCGCATGAAAAAGGGCGAGAGAGAGAAAGGGCGAGAGAGCAGACAGCTCCCCCCAACATTCCTTCGTTCCCTCTCCGCAGCATCTTGAGAGGTCGGAGGTCACCGCGAGGAGATCAATGCGATCAGACACAGGAGTATTGTTTCAAAAAGCAGGAGACATGAGAGGCTGCCTGCAACAGGAATCCCTTCGGATCAAAAGGCCAGCGAGAAAGTTGACGGAATTCCTCGGATCCACCATCTTGACTTCCTAAGCAATCAGGCATTTTACAGGAACCATTTGGCTATGATCAATTCGTTGGCCCGCCGCTGCCTCCCATCCACCCTTTGAAACGGGATTAAATGCTCTAAATAGGTCTTCGCTTCTCAAAAGCCGAACGAGCGGAAAAGTGCTTTTAATCTTGTGAAACTCTATACGGTCCATTTGAGGCAAATCTGCAGACACAAGAGGTTAAAGTCGGTTTAAAAAGCTAATCATCTTCAGCACGATATTGCTACTGACTAGAGCCTGACTAGTTGGCGCAGATGCATCCCATTTCAACCCAGGAGAACCGGCATATGTATAAATTGGTGTTTAGCTAATAAAAGCTTTTGAGTGAATGTCTGTTATCCCTTTGAAAACGGCTTGGAATTGAGTGGGGAGAGAATAAAACGGCAAGCATTGCAGTGTGTTCGCATCTGCATTTATAAAGATCCTTAGATATTCACCTAATGAAATAACCGTATTAAGTCATTTCTGCACGACTAGAACTGCAAACATTTTCAAACTGCTTTCCTGAACAATCTCTCACATGCCATTGGTCAGTCACACACATAGCCCCGCCCAAAACTCACGCCATTGGGTGAGCAGCTGTTGCTGTCTTGAGCTAGTTGAACAAACATGACTAGGGCTGGGAATAAAAAATCGATTCAAATTCTGCGCAGTATTTTCTGTGTTTCGCTCACATCCGAAACGACGTGTGCACAAAAATTCGCCTCCCATACTGTATACCGCGCAATCCTTTAATGTCTTTTTGCAATTGAACAGACAAATACACACAAAAATATGTCAAAATATCCTCGTAAACGAGTCAGTTATGTCTTAAGTGTACGTAAACAATTGAGAAAGAAAACGCATGTGTATCAGTATATTAGATCCGTGCATTCGCTCTTAAAGTGGCAGCAGGATTATTAGGCTGCTGTCACTTTAAGAGCGAATGCACGGATCTAATATACTGATACACATGCGTTTTCTTTCTCAACTGTTTATGTACACTTAAGACATAACTCTTTACGAGGATATTTTGACATATTTTTGTGTGTATTTGACTATATAATAACATTAATCAAACAACAAAGACAAAGAGAAACTAAACTAAATTGTAGCTAAATTGGTAATGTATATTTTATTTATAAAGTGCAGTGTTATTTTACATTTGATTACAGTTTCTATACCTGGGCGATTCTATAATTGTCCAAAGTCATTATTTTTTCAGCTTTTTTCAAATGGTTATATTTTTTATTATTTTAATAAGTTGTTGCACATTGTCATGGATCACAAGACGGTACAGGCCATAACAATATAATATTTTCTGTTAAAAGTGTCTTGTATAGCTGAAAGTCATGTTGTCCGAATTAGTCAGTGTATTTTTTCCATCATGTATCATTGTGTAATCAAAATATTTTATTTTACTTTTCTTCTGGTAATATTTCATTTATTTATAAAAGCCCTAAATAGTAATTTTCCTAATTCTACAACATTAAAAAAAAAACTAAAAACTTTTATTGTATAAAAATTAGAGCCCGACCGATATGGGTTTTTGGGGACCAATGCCGATACCGATTTTAGTGAGTTAAAAAATTACGATATCGATATATCGGCTGATATTCTTTATGTGTATACTACAGTACAGTACCAGTCAAAAGTTTGGACACATTTTCCCATTGGTGCATTCAAACTTTTGACTGGTTCTGTATATATAATAGAGAATATACATACACTGTACATAAATACAACAGAAGAACAAACATAAAAATGAAAAAATGTACTTTCAAGTTTTTCAAGGTTCTAAACTAGATTTTCAGGTACAGAAATAGTGATCAAATGTAAAACATCACTTCATAACCTTCACTGTATAAATTGAGATGAACCCTTAAAAATGTATTCAGTCAAAAGCAGTGAGTGGCTTTTTTCTGTCTTTTGTTATCTCGTCTTTTCTGAGAAAACGCTTCCCTGCCATTGACGAGATTTTCCGGCTTTCCGTGTTTTCACTGTTATACGGTAGGGGGCGCTATTACGCATCTCCTGAACGTAAAATAACGCGATCATCAACATTAAACAGCATATAAATCAAAACTGTCTAGAGATGTGGACCCAGGACGAGCTCTAGGACTCCAGGACGAGCTCTTGTCTTGGACAAAAACATTATTTTCTCAGCATTTTGCTCAAAATTGTGCTTTTTTAATGAAACTTTCCCACATTCAAGTGTTGATAAACAAGAATGCATGAAGCTCTTTCTTTTTGCATATTCAGATATTCATACAAGATATTCTGTGGGCCATGAAACTTGTGAAAATGACCAAAAACGCTGGCGGTGACTGGTAATGTTACGTTCACTTAAGACATAACCGACTATGTTTACGATGATACTCAACAAGGCATTTTGACTTAATTTGTGTGAATATTAGCACGCTGTGAGACGCGTGGTCATATCGGTGGCATATACGCTGATGCCAATATATCTGCGACAGGCTCAAAGCGGCCGATAAAATTGGCAGACCGATAAATCAGTCAGGCTCTAATAAAAATGTGTCCATAAATCTTGTGTCAATTCTGTTACTGTACCATACTTTGCCTATAAACAGCTGGAATTATCTGCCACAACTATGTAAGATACATGAAATGATGTCACTTTCCATCACTAATAAGATTTGAAACGTTGAAAGGTATGTTTGCTCTCTCAGAGAAAATATTGAACTCTAAAAAGTTCTTACACCAAGAGTTATTTTATAAAATGTCCACAAAAAAAAATGTTTACCTTATTGGAATTGAAATTAGGAATTGATAAGAATCGGAATCGAGAATCAGAATCAAAATCATTCAAATGATACCAACCCTAAACATGACAGAGCCACTGTTTCTCACACTTTTCAGGGAACATAAATCTGGAATTAATTACACCGGGTGCACACTGTGTGATTTTGGCAAGATTGTGCCATCTGAGACAAATTTCAGGAATTGTAAGAGCTTTCCTTCCTCATAAAGGACCAAAGTCTTGGACTCCTTAGTATGACATCGAATTAATTGCCATTTGTGATGAATTCTCTGAGTTTGGGGTTGTAATTTGGTTCCATTTCCGCCGTCATGAAGCTTTTTTGAATGGGTTTTCAGTTTGGTGAACACAAGCTCAAGACTTGTTTACGTTTTTTTCTATAGCATTAAATACATCCGTAGCACCCTTGTGATTTTTTTAAAGCTTTTACTTAAAACTCCTTAACCTCTTAACCGTTGGGAGGACGTGAAAAAAAACATCATTAATTTGATGTTTGTCGAGGACATTAAACATCATCAGACCGAACAGGTAAACTCGTGTCCACTTTTACAGCCTCATTCATGCTCCTGCACACTATTCTAACTCAAACTTTCAATGTTTCTAAACAGAAACTGAAAGAGTTGTTGGAAGGTTTGTGCGACCGTAGTGTAGTTCATTTATATCCTACCTTTAGCTCTTTTAGGCTTCAAAAGATTATCATGATGAACAAAACATGTAAGAATCACTTTTGTTGGGTTGTTTTTGAGGGAAACAGGGTGATGCGGACTTCCGGGTTGGACTACAAAAACACTGTATGTCATCACTGCGGCGCTCTATATTGTTATTTAGTGTTATCGAAATTCACATTAAAGATTAGTGCAGTCTTAAAGGGATAGTTCACCCAAAAGTGAAAATTAGCCCATGATTTACTCTCCATCAAGTCATCCTAGATGTATATGACATTCTTCTTTCAGACGAATAAAATCAGAGTTATATTAAAATATAATGTATTCCTGTGATCAAAGCTGAATTTATCATCATTACTCCAGTCTTCAGTGTCACATGATTCATCAGAAATCATTCTAATATGATGATTTGATGCTCAAAAAGCATTTTTGATTATTATCAATGCTGAAAACAGTTGTTCCGGCCTGATTTTTGTGGAAACTGATAAAAAAATGTTTTCAAGATTCTTTGATGAATAGAAAGCATTTATTTTGAAATGTCACTCATATCGACCCCAAACTTTTGAACGGTAGTGTATATTTGTATTATGAGATATAAAAAAGACGAACGGCCTGTCTTGGTTTTACCCAGGATCACACAGGGCTCATATAGTACAATCTGACTAACAACAACCATAAAACACAGAACATTTTCTCTCAGTGTGTGCCGGGTTTAAAATATAGCTTGCTCTGCATATGAAGCTGGGAAAGAGGAGAGTATTTCAACCTAAAAAAATGACACCCATCCCCTTTACGCGCTAATGTTTTAAATCTATTCCTGTGTGTGTTTATTCAGAGGGTTTCCCTGCGGCTCCACATCTCCGCACTGACCGCGCTCATCACTCACGTTCACGTTTTTCGCCTCTCTCCGGGCGAGTTTAACCTCGTTCTGCTGATTCTGTCGGTGTTCTTCCTCTCTCGCTTCCGCAGTGCTATTGATCCGAGTCTTCACCGATTGAGAGCACAAACTCAGAGCTGGAGTGTGTGGAGGTAGACCCTCTTTAACAGAGCCACTTATCTTCACCTCGTTCACATCCCTCCTTTATCATGCCTTTCAATTTCAGATGAGTCCTTAGATGTGTCCTGAGAATGTTATTAAAGAGAAACTTTCAGGTTATTTGCTACGTCAAAGAACGGTTCACCCTAGCAATAAAACAATTCGGTCATCATTTACACGCCCTCATGTTGTTCCAAAAAGGACCAAAAACAAAGGAAAAGTGTGAGGAACATACCAATATTTATCTTCTGTTTCCCTGAAGGTCTCAACTCTTATGATCGATTCACAAGTGGCGTGTTGACGCATCACATCCTGTTGATGCCAAAACAAATATGAGAGATTGAAAATGTGCTGCAGAAAGGGGATGATTTCAGTGAATAACAACCTACATTTTGGTGTACTCTACAACTGAATATAGTGCACAAGTCCTATTGACTACTTTATCATACAGCTTTCATATCCTATTCTATAATGGAAACATTGGATAAAATTAAGACTTTTTTTCATAAATTGGGCAATGCAGTCCCATGACAATTCATAACTATTTTAGATTTCGACATATTGGTGGTAAATTTGCATTTATTTGTATGAAAAGACCTGCTCATGTCCTAAAAGTTCATGCTTCGATTTTTTAAATTACAAATCATATGTTTTCCTACTAATCACATTGTACGAATTTCATAAAATACTTTTTCTTGTGAGATGAATATAAATATAAATAAACTAAGGATGAAGTTATACATGACAAATCGTTATGAACATGAATGTTACATTTATAATTACACTGTTGACACTTCCCTTACACCTAACCCTACCCTTAAACTTACCCACACCACCACACCTGTCCCTAACTTTACCCCTAAACTTACCCACACCACCACACCTGTCCCTAACTTTACCCTTAAACTTACACATACCACCACACCTGTCCCTAACTTTACCCTTAAACTTACCCATACCACCACACCTGTCCCTAACTTTACCCTTAAACTTACCCACACCACCACACCTGTCCCTAACTTTACCCTTAAACTTACACATACCACCACACCTGTCCCTAACTTTACCCTTAAACTTACACATACCACCACACCTGTCCCTAACTTTACCCTTAAACTTACACATACCACCACACCTGTCCCTAACTTTACCCCTAAACTTACCCACACCACCACACCTGTCCCTAACTTTACCCTTAAACTTACACATACCACCACACCTGTCCCTAACTTTACCCCTAAACTTACCCACACCACCACACCTGTCCCTAACTTTACCCTTAAACTTTCACATACCACCACACCTGTCCCTAACTTTACCCTTAAACTTACACATACCACCACACCTGTCCCTAACTTTACCCCTAAACTTACCCACACCACCACACCTGTCCCTAACTTTACCCTTAAACTTTCACATACCACCACACCTGTCCCTAACTTTACCCCTAAACTTACCCACACCACCACACCTGTCCCTAACTTTACCCTTAAACTTTCACATACCACCACACCTGTCCCTAACTTTACCCTTAAACTTACCTATACCACCACACCTGTCCCTAACTTTACCCTTAAACTTACTCATACCACCACACCTGTCCCTAACTTTACCCTTAAACTTACCTATACCACCACACCTGTCCCTAACTTTACCCTTAAACTTACCCATACCACCACACCTGTCCCTAACTTTACCCTTAAACTTACCTATACCACCACACCTGTCCCTAACTTTACCCTTAAACTTACTCATACCACCACACCTGTCCCTAACTTTACCCCTAAACTTACCCACACCACCACACCTGTCCCTAACTTTACCCTTAAACTTACACATACCACCACACCTGTCCCTAACTTTACCCTTAAACTTACCCACACCACCACACCTGTCCCTAACTTTACCCCTAAACTTACCCACACCACCACACCTGTCCCTAACTTTACCCCTAAACTTACCCACACCACCACACCTGTCCCTAACTTTACCCTTAAACTTACACATACCACCACACCTGTCCCTAACTTTACCGTTAAACTTACTCATACCACCACACCTGTCCCTAACTTTACCCTTAAACTTACACATACCACCACACCTGTCCCTAACTTTACCCTTAAACTTACTCATACCACCACACCTGTCCCTAACTTTACCCTTAAACTTTCACATACCACCACACCTGTCCCTAACTTTTCCCTTAAACTTACACATACCACCACACCTGTCCCTAACTTTACCCTTAAACTTACCCACACCACTACACCTGTCCTTAACTTTACCCTTAAACTTACCCACACCACCACACCTGTCCCTAACTTTACCCTTAAACTTACCCACACCACCACACCTGTCCCTAACTTTACCCTTAAACTTACCCACACCACCACACCTGTCCCTAACTTTTCCCTTAAACTTACACATACCACCACACCTGTCCCTAACTTTACCCTTAAACTTACCCACACCACCACACCTGTCCCTAACTTTACCCTTAAACTTACCTATACCACCACACCTGTCCCTAACTTTACCCTTAAACTTACACAAACCACCACACCTGTCCTTAACTTTACCCTTAAACTTACACATACCACCACACCTGTCCCTAACTTTACCCTTAAACTTACCCATACCACCACACCTGTCCCTAACTTTATCCTTAAACTTACCCATTCCACCACACCTGTCCCTAACTTTACCCTTAAACTTACACATACCACCGCACCTGTCCCTAACTTTACCCTTAAACTTACTCACACCACCACACCTGTCCCTAACTTTACCCTTAAACTTACTCACACCACCACACCTGTCCCTAACTTTACCCTTAAACTTACTCACACCACCACAACTGTCCCTAACTTTACCCTTAAACTTACACATACCATCACACGTCCCTAACTTTACCCTTAAACGTACCCATTCCACCACACCTGTCCCTAACTTTACCCTTAAAATTACCCATACCACCATACCTGTCCCTAACTTTTCCCCTAAACTTACTCACACCACCACACCTGTCCTTAACTTTACCCTTAAACTTACCCACACCACTACACCTGTCCCTAACTTTACCCTTAAACTTACCCATACCAACACACCTGTCCCTAACTTTACCCTTAAACTTACCCATTCCACCACACCTGTCCCTAACTTTACCCTTAAACTTACCCATACCACCACACCTGTCCCTAACTTTACCCTTAAACTTACCCACACCACCACACCTGTCCCTAACTTTACCCTTAAACTTACCCACACCACCACACCTGTCCCTAACTTTACCCTTAAACTTACCCATACCACCACACCTGTCCCTAACGGTACCCTTAAACTTACCCATACCACCACACCTGTCCCTACCTTTAACCTTAAACTTACCCACACCACCACACCTGTCCCTAACTTTACCCTTAAACTTACCCATACCACCACACCTGTCCCTAACTTTACCCTTAAACTTACCTATACCACCACACCTGTTCCTAACTTTACCCTTAAACTTACCCATACCACCACACCTGTCCCTAACTTTACCCTTAAACTTACCCACACCACCACACCTGTCCCTAACTTTACCCTTAAACTTACACATACCACCACACCTGTCCCTAACTTTACCCTTAAACTTACCCATACCACCACACCTGTCCCTAACTTTACCCTTAAACTTACCTATACCACCACACCTGTCCCTAACTTTACCCTTAAACTTACACATACCACAACACCTGTCCCTGACTTTACCCTTAAACTTACCCATACCACCACACTTGTCCCTAACTTTACCCTTAAACCTACCCATACCACCACACCTGTCCTTAACTTTACCCTTAAACTTACCCACACCACCACACCTATCCCTAACTTTACCCTTAAACTTACCCACACCACCACACCTGTCCTTGACTTTACCCTTAAACTTACCCACACCACCACAACTGTCCCTAACTTTCCCTTTAAACTTACCCACACCACCACACCTGTCCCAAACTTTACCCTTAAACTTACCCATACCACCACACATGTCCTTAACTTTACCCTTAAACTTCCCCATACCATCACACCTGTCCTTGACTTTACCCTTAAAATTACCCACACCACCACACCTATCCCTAACTTTACCCTTAAACTTACCCACACCACCACACCTGTCCCTAACTTTTCCCTTAAACTTACCCATACCATCACACCTGTCCTTAACTTTACCCTTAAACTTACCCACACCACCACACCTGTCCCTACCTTTACCCTTAAACTTACCCACACCACCACACCTGTCCCTAACTTTACCCTTAAACTTACCCATACCACCACACCTGTCCCTAACTTTACCCTTAAACTTACACATACCATCACACCTGTCCCTAACTTTATCCTTAAACTTACCCATTCCATCACACCTGTCCCTAACTTTACCCTTATACTTACCCATACCACCACACCTTGTCCCTAACTTTACCCTTAAACTTACCCATTCCACCACACCTATCCCTAATGTTACCCTTAAACTTACCCACACCACCACACCTGTCCCTAACTTTACCCTTAAACTTACCTATACCACCACACCTGTCCCTAACTTTACCCTTAAACTTACACATACCACAACACCTGTCCCTAACTTTACCCGTAAACTTATACATACCACCACACCTGTCCCTAACTTTACCCTTAAACTTACCTATACCACCACACCTGTCCCTAACTTTACCCTTAAACTTACACATACCACAACACCTGTCCCTAACTTTACCCGTAAACTTATACATACCACCACACCTGTGACCTGTCCCTAACTTTACCCTTAAACTTACCCATTCCACCACACCTATCCCTGACTTTACCCTTAAACTTACCCATACCACCACACTTGTCCCTAACTTTACCCTTAAACTTACCCATACCACCACACCTGTCCTTGACTTTACCCTTAAACTTACCCACACCACCACACCTATTCCTAACTTTACCCTTAAACTTACCCACACCACCACACCTGTCCCTAACTTTACCCTTAAACTTACCCATACCACCACACCTGTCCCTAACTTTACCTTTAAACTTACCCACACCACCACACCTGTCCCTAACTTTACCCTTAAACTTACCCACACCACCACACCTGTCCCAAACTTTACCCTTAAACTTACCCATACCACCACACATGTCCTTAACTTTACCCTTAAACTTACCCATACCACCACAACTGTCCTTGACTTTACCCTTAAAATTACCCACACCACCAAACCTATCCCTAACTTTACCCTTAAATTTACCCACACCACCACACATGTCCCTAACTTTACCCTTAAACTTACCCATACCATCACACCTGTCCTTAACTTTACCCTTAAACTTACCCACACCACCACACATGTCCCTAACTTTACCCTTAAACTTACCCATTCCACCACACCTATCCCTAATTTTCCCCTTAAATTTCCACATACTACCACAACTGTCCCTAACTTTACCCTTAAACTTACCCACACCACCACACCTGTCCTTAAATTTACCCTTAAACTTACCCACACCACCACACCTGTCCCTAACTTTACCCTTAAACTTACTCATACCACCGTGCCACACCTGTCCCTAACTATATCCTTAAACTTACCCATACCACCACACCTGTCCCTAACTTTACCCTTAAACTTACCCATACCACCACTCCTGTCCCTAACTTTACCCTTAAACTTACACATACAACCACACCAGTACCTAACTTTACCCTTAAACTTACCCATACCACCACACCTGTCCCTAACTTTACCCTTAAACTTACTCATACCACCGCACCTGTCCCTAACTATATCCTTAAACTTACCCATACCACCACACCTGTCCCTAACTTTACCCTTAAACTTACCCATACCACCACTCCTGTCCCTAACTTTACCCTTAAACTTACACATACAACCACACCAGTACCTAACTTTACCCTTAAACTTACCCATACCACCACACCTGTCCCTAACTTTACCCTTAAACTTACCCATACCACCACACCTGTCCCTAACTTTACCCTTAAACTTACCCATACCACCACACCTGTCCCTAACTTTACCCTTAAACCTACCCGTACCACCACACCTGTCCCAAACTTTACCCTTAAACTTACCCATTCCACCACACCTATCCCTAACTTTACCCTTAAACTTACCCGTACCACCACACCTGTCCCAAACTTTACCCTTAAACTTACCCATTCCACCACACCTATCCCTAACTTTACCCTTAAACTTACCCGTACCACCACACCTGTCCCTAACTTTACCCGTAAACGTACCCATACCACCACACCTGTCCTTAACTTTACCCTTAAACTTACCCACACCACAACACCTGTCCCTAACTTTACCCTTAAACTTACCCACACCACCACACCCATCCCTAACTTTACCCTTAAACGTACCCATTACACCACACCTATCCCTAACTTTACCCTTAAACTTACCCACACCACCACACCTATCCCTAACTTTATCCTTAAACTTACTAGGGCTGTCACTTTACGTTCGAAAATCGATTGTACAATCGATCGGACCAACCAACACAAGTTTCGAAAACGAAAATAGGGAATCGATTTTAACCAAATATGTACACTTTTATTTTTGAACGAATTAAACAAATAAAAAAGGACCCGTGGAGGCGGAGCTCGAAATCAAACAGGGGAAAGACGGCCTTAACAGCAATGGGGAACCTTTTTAGTGACATCTTCACAAGGGGCTACGAAAGAGTGAATGACGTCGAAAGCGACCTCTTACAGGAGATGTTGATTTATGAAAAGGAACCACCTTTGCCAGCTGACAGCGACCCGCTTTTGTGGTGGAAGATTGGCAGTTGAAATACCCCCACCTTGCGCAGCTGGCAATGAAGTAGGCTACCTGAGTGTCCCTGCATCAGTGCGGTCGGAGCGCGTCTTCTCAACAGCTGGGCATATAGTAATAAAAAAGGCTCTGCCCTGGACCCCGAAAATTTTGATAGACTTGTTTTCCTGTCCAATAATTTGTAATAGAGCCTTATTTGCATGTTTCATTAGTAACGCCCGCATAGCCTAAGTGTCGGTTACGTTCAATTAAACCTGTCCTTAACTTTACCCTTAAACTTATCCACACCACCACACCTGTCCCTAATTTTACCCTTAAACTTACTCATTCCACCACACCTATCCTTAACTTTACCCTTAAACTTACCCATACCACCACACATGTCCCTAACTTTACCCTTAAACTTACCCATACCACCACACCTGTCCCTAACTTTACCCTTAAACTTACCCACACCACCACACCTGTCCCTAACTTTACCCTTAAACTTACACATACCACCACACCTGTCCTTAAATTTACCCTTAAACTTACCCACACCACCACACATGTCCATAACTTTACCCTTAAACTTACCCATACCACCACACCTGTCCCTAACTTTACCCTTAAACTTACACATACCACACCAGTCCCTAACTTTAACCTTAAACTTACCCATACCACCACACCTGTCCCTAACTTTACCCTTAAACTTACTCATACCACCGCACCTGTCCCAAACTTTACCCTTAAACTTACCCATACCACCACACCTGTACCTAACTTTACCCTTAATCTTAAAAATACCACCACACCTGTCCCTAACTTTACCCTTAAACATACCCATTCCATCACACCTATCCCTAACTTTACCCTTAAACTTACCCGTACCACCACACCTGTCCCTAACTTTACCCGTAAACGTACCCATACCACCACACCTGTCCTTAACTTTACCCTTAAACTTACCCACACCACAACACCTGTCCCTAACTTTATTCTTAAACTTACCCACACCACCACACCCATCCCTAACTTTACCCTTAAACGTACCCATTAAACCACACCTATCCCTAACTTTACCCTTAAACTTACCCACACCACAACACCTGTCCCTAACTTTACCCTTAAACTTACCCACACCACCACACCTATCCCTAACTTTATCCTTAAACTTACCCATTCCACCACACCTATCCCTAACTTTACTCTTAAACTTAACCGTACCACCACACCTGTCCCTAACTTTACCCGTAAACTTACCCACACCACAACACCTGTCCCTAACTTTACCCGTAAACTTACCCATACCACCACACCTGTCCTTAACTTTACCCTTAAACTTATCCACACCACCACACCTGTCCCTAACTTTACCCTTAAACTTACACATACCACCACACCTGTCCCTAACTTTATCCTTAAACTTACCCACACCACCACACCTGTCCCTAACTTTACCCTTAAACTTACCCATACCACCACACCTGTCCCTAACTTTATCCTTAAACTTACCCACACCACCACACCTGTCCCTAACTTTACCCTTAAACTTACCCATACCACCACACCTGTCCCTAACTTTACCCTTAAACTTACTCATACCACCACACCTGTCCCTAACTTTACCCTTAAACTTACCCATACCACCACACCGGTCCCTAACTTTACCCTTAAACTTACTCATACCACCACACCTGTCCCTAACTTTACCCTTAAACTTACCCATACCACCACACCTGTCCCTAACTTTACCCTTAAACTTACCCATACCACCACACCTGTCCCTAACTTTACCCTTAAACTTACTCATACCACCACACCTGTCCCTTAACCCTACCCTTAAACTTACCCATACCACCACACCGGTCCCTAACTTTACCCTTAAACTTACTCATACCACCACACCTGTCCCTAACTTTACCCTTAAACTTACCCATACCACCACACCTGTCCCTAACTTTATCCTTAAACTTACCCACACCACCACACCTGTCCCTAACTTTACCCTTAAACTTACCCATACCACCACACCTGTCCCTAACTTTTATACCCTTAAACTTACCCACACCACCACACCTGTCCCTAACTTTACCCTTAAACTTACACATACCACCACACCTGTCCCTAACTTTACCCTTAATCTTACCCATTCCACCACACCTGTCCCTAACTTTACCCTTAAACTTCCACATACCACCACACCTATCCCTAACTTTACCCTTAAACTTACCCATACCACCACACCTGTCCCTAACGTTACCCTTACACATACCACCACACCTGTCCCTAACTTTACCCGTATCCCACCTCAATATCAGCAAAAGTGTTTTGCAAAACAATATGAACACAATAAGTACATTGGACTTTTTTTTTATGTAAGTACATTGTAGTTAAGGCCACCTAATATAAAGTGGGACCAAATACCTTTTGTGTTTCACAGAAAAAATGACATCTTGACATAATTTTTGGGTGCACTATCCCTTTATTGTGTCATGCTTTCAGTTATTTCAACCTGATTTTGACAACAACAACAGGAAATGTGTTTCCAGGCATGCACTTACAAATGAAAACCAAACCAAACAACTGAACTTCCTAACCTGCCAACTTCAACTAAAGTATGACAGAGAATTTTCTACAGATGGTGAGGAAACGAGATCGGCCGTTGGAGAAAGTTTGCGTCACACACGCAGGCGGAGTGCTAGCACAGCGATAGCGCTGAAGAACACAGATATCACGTTTGGTTCTTCAGGAAAGAGCCAATCCGCCCAGCGAGGCCTGATAGAAACCCAAAATAGTCCGTCAGCGGCGATCATCGGCCTACACCCATCAAGCCTCAAGTCACATTTCTCCGATTGTATTTCAGGATCACCCTCTCGTGCTGTTCTTATCCGCCCCATTACTCTTTCCTGCCTTTAATAAAACAGACACAATAGTAATCTTAGAGAAACACATTCCCTGTCATGGTGACAGCCACACAACCTCCCCTCTTTTCCTGCGAGTCTCTGGCCTCTTTTGACAGCTACCTTTCAATACCGTAATCGCGGGGTAAGTAGCAATTTTCATTCAGCGCCACTATTCACGGGCCGCGCTAATGAAAGCCAGTACCTTGTAGGAACGGTTTCAAATAGGCTGATAGACAAGTCCTCTCCATTCTATTATGGAGACAGGCTCTTATCAGCGCGCCACAGTAATGCTCTTCCAAACCATTTGTCACCAGATTTACTCTCTTTACCCATCGCCGAACCCCAATCAGAATTCAATCCATCCCCCTCGCACTTTCAACCGCACCTCATCTCCAACAGAAACCTTCGAACACTTCATAGACGATTCGGCTTCAATTTAGAGGCGGTATCAAGCGTTTCATGAAAATCAACTGTATCAAAAGACAAAGACGCACGGATAATCCCACCTCCGTCATAGTTTTTATTACAAATCATACATTTTCCCACTTAACAAATTGTACAAATACATACGAAATTGCAATTTTGGAAAATATATGTATATGTATGTATACAATAACCTGTAGCCCATCTGAATTATATAACAATTAGTAGGGATGCACCGATATGAAAATTTTAGCCGATACGATAACCGATAATTCTTATGCCGATAACTGATATATTGGCTGATAAATCCAAATCCAAATTTGTATTTAATATTTGAGAGCCTGATTACAAAAACAAAAGTCTCAGCATTAAAGCCATGTCCCAATGATGTTCTCATTATAGTGTGAACTCTATTTTCCTTTTCTGAAGTGATTCCAATCATATTTCAAGCGATTCAAAGCCATAATGATGAACAGTGCACATCTGAAGTGTCTCAGCTGAAGGAATAATACATTATTTATCCGCTTTAATATATCAGCCACATTTTCCTATCAGGCAGATAACATTAAAAATGTACATATATCCACCGATAGCGATATGATGGGCGATTTATCATGCATCCCAAACAATTAGGCTATCCATCTCATAGTGAAAACTATGTACATACCAACATTTCATTAACAGTAGAAGTTGAAATCTTATTGTAGTTGATATCTAGGTATCTAGGTAGTTGATATCTAGGTACAATTTACATTTTAAAATCACGTACGTTTGAAGTTTGGTCCCGCCAGCTTTTCTTTGACTGTTTGCGTTGTTATTACACTCCGTATTTCTCAGCGCACTCATTTTACGCATATTTAGTGCCACCTATTGTTGCAGGTGTATTATTAACATGTCAAAGTCTAGACCCTGAATATAAGACAAACCCGTTTTTCTAAATAAACATTCTTATATTTGGAATAATACGGTAATATGTGTTCTGCTGGGAAACCTTGGGTCCTGCCATTTATGTGGATGTTACTTTGACACGTACCACATAAGCATTGTTGAGCCCATGTCGAGCCTTCCATGGAAACGGTATTCCCTGGTGGCTGTGGCTCTTTCAGCAGATAATGCGCCGCCACAAAGCACAAATGCTTCAGGAATGGTTTGAGGAGCACAACAACGAGTTTGAGGCATTGACTTCGCCTCCAAATTCCCCAGATCTCAATCCAATCGAGCATCTGTGGGATGTGCAGAACAAACAAGTCCAATCCATGGAGGCCCCGTCTCACAATTTACAGGACTTAAAGGATCTGCTGCTAACATACCACAGCACAGCTTCAGGGGTCTAGTGGAGTCCATGCCTCGACGGGTCAGGGCTGTTTTGGCAGCAAAAGGGGGAACAATTTTATTGAGAGATACGATTGAGATTGTGTCCTGAATATAAATGGATTTTGTCTACTATATTTTGTCTTCTCGAACAGAAACCAGCGTTTCGACTTCAATTTAGAGGCGTGCGGGGCTGCAGTATTGAAGGCATTTTGTGAAAATCAAGTGTATCTAAAGACATAGACATGTGGATAATCCAAAATCCTGTCTTACTTTTTTAGGTAAAACAATTTCTACAGTCCACATTCTACTAACTTTAAGTAACTTTGCAACTACATGCACTGTAAAAAAAAATTGGTCTCCAATTGAAAATTTTGTATTGAGCGATCACATCTAAAATTTTCAGTTGGCCAAATTGAATTTCTTGCATTTTAATTTAATTAAATTGCATTTGGCCAACTGAAAAATTTAGATGTGATCGCTCAAACTAGAAAATTTTCAATTGGAGACCTGAATTGTTTTTACAGTGTGTCAGCTTATTCTACTAACCCTAACAGTCTACTAATATGCTAATGAGAGTTTATTGACATGCAGTTGAAAATTAAAGACAGTTGGCCTAGTTGACATAGTCTAAAGTGGACTATTGAAATAAAATGTGACCCTTTTTTTTAAAGCTACACTGTGTGATATTTTCCCCCATCTAACGGTTAAAAGGTATATGACCATCCAGTGAATATTAGTTTCTCTTCCTCTCAATTCCGATTTCGTTTTAACTCCTACGGTGGCCGATTTAGTCCAAGATTAACATGGCTTCCAGTTCGACCTCGTCCACATTCGACACGGTGCCATCGAGTGTTAAAACGCAAAAGGCGAAGCTTGAATTTACGGGTATGTCCCTCTTTGGCTAATGTACTTTCAAGATGGAGGGGCAACATGGCGACCGGCATTCGAACCCCTCACCCGTATGTATTTTCAATGGCATATTATAAACTTACGAGAATACTTATATATTACTTGAAAGAAGTAAATATACATTAATGAGCACATATATTTTTGTGTTTTTAGCTAAGAATAAACTAAAAAAGTTACACAGTGTAGCTTTAATTACAAATTGTATGTTTTCCAATTAAATACATTGTACAAATACATTTTCTTGTGAGATCAGGTTGAGATTGTAATACATAATTTCATCCTTCATTTTTCCTACCAATCACATCGTACGAATTTGTACGAAATTGCACAAAATTGCAACCAGAACATATTTTTACTGTGTATATAAATATAATCAAATATTTATATTTTTTTGTGACATCAGGTTGTCTTGAATTGAAATGTATTTAGTCTGCATTTAGCATTTTGCAGATGTTGTCCATTTGGACAGAAACAGAGCCAGTTTGACTTCAATTCAGAGGCGCACCAGGCCACAGGATTGAGCGTTTGTGAAAATCAACTGTATCTAAAGTCAAAGACGCGTGGATAATCCCACCTCCCGGAAAAAGACTGGCCGGATTGAATGTGTGTGTGTGCATGTTGGCAGCCTGTTTGAGAAGCGGCTCATGCCAGCGCTGAAGACACAGTCTGCCGAGCGCAGGGATGAGCGCTGAATGAAAAGGAGGAATACCTCAGAGACCCGGGGTGACCGAGAGGTGTCTCTAATATCTGATGTCTTTATTTCCAGCAGCACAATGCCGCCCGGCGCGGGAATGAATAAGCAAAAATGGCAGATCCAGTGGGAAGCGGTCGTGTCTCCAGACGGCGAGGCAGGGAGGGGGGGCGAGGTGGCTGTTGTGTGTGTTATCAGCGCTGCGCTCGCACTTCCTCGTCCCCGCGTCCGGTGGCAGGGGCCAGTCAGAGGCCAGTGTCTGAGGCCATTGTGTTGTCACGGAGGAAGCCCGGCCCTTCACGCCTTCCCCAAAACCCAGTGCATTTCCTGTGTCAAATTTATCATTTACCACAAAAAGCATGACGAAATTCTGATAAAATTAAGGTAATGGCAAAAAAACATACCGTTGTATTCACAGAATGAACGGAAAGTCCAAACATAACTCATACTGAAGTATGAAATCCCTTACCATGCCAACTAACAATTTACACCAAAATAATGATGCACCTCCAAAAATATCAAAAACAATCCTTAAAACAAGATCAAATTACCAGCATCTGATATTTAGAGATCTGTCCGTGGCACAAAACTAAATACAAGCCAACCCGATTGGTAAGCAAAACTACTTACAATATAATTTTCTGTATTATTATCTTTAAGAATGGATGTCAATAAAATTGTAATTGTTTATATTTTGTTGCAGGTATTGTTACTATAATGTAAAATAAAATTAAACAAATTAAGCTTTTATATACAAATTATCACAAAATTACAACTTCATAAAAAAACCTATGCTATTTTATATGGTCAGCATAGTACAATTTTGTATATTTCGGTTCTGACAGACAAAACCAGTTTTTTTGCAGTGGTCTATGGAAAGCAGAGCAAAATATATGCAGCCCTTGAGGGGAGAGAGAGAGAGAGAGAGAGAGAGAGAGAGAGAGAGAGAGAGAGAGAGAGAGAGAGAGAGAGAGAGAGAGAGAGAGAGAGAGAGAGAGAGGTGTACTGATGAATACTAAGAGAAGAACAGCAGCGATGTGTCTTTAGTTTGAGAACGACCTTGCGGTCCATCAAATGAGACGAGACGAGCGGTTATGCATGCTCAGAATGGCTCATTTTAGAAAACAGTTCAAATGTCTTTGTTAGTCATGTGTCAATATTAGAATTGTGGGTTAGTGATTTATTAGTGCTCAAATCATGTGTGTTGTTACTTTTATATATCATACATATAGTCAATTGTAGTCTTTAAAGGCATCTGAAATACTAAACTAAGTGCAATGTAGGCTTGTCAAAAATATCGATTTTTCGATTACATATCGATATGGAAATATCCACCACAGAATAAATAGACGACACAGACGACAGCGTCTCTTTCTCTCACATCTCTCCGACAGCGAGTGACATATTCATTTGCTCTGGATGAATATTGTTGCTGTTACAGGGCTTGAATTTTGCCGTGGGATTGCACGTATTGCATATAATTGTATTAATTCCTGCAGATTTTGTGCTCACGGCCAAAGTGCGCTCACATAAAGCCGCCTCTCAGCACAAAATTTCATTCTATTTCGCTGCTTATTGCGCTTAAACAATCAAATATAGTGATGCACCGATCAAGATTTTACATGGCCGATTCCGATACCGATTTTTTTTCAAGAAAACTGGCCGATTCCGAAACCGTTTTCCGATTTTTTTTTACACAATAAAGTAATGAAAGAACAAAATGTTTATTTGGTATTTAACAGGCTAAATTGGCTTTTGGCTAATGAAAACAAGTCCGCAATCTGAAATTAACAGGAAATTGAATTGGAAATGAAAAGGCTGAAAGGTGAAATTAAAGCCAACAACTGCATATTCTGCAATCCAAACAAAGATGTTACTTAAATCAGCATTTGTTTTTAAATTCAGTGTAAAGAAAAAAAGTCTTTACCAGTGAAATTCAATAAAACCAAAGTATAAAATTGTTCCAAAATGTTAAATCAAATAATGTTTAGTGCAACAAAAAAAACTAAGATGCTACAGCAGGTGCTTTTTAAATCAAATTAAGTCAATGTAATTTTAAGGTAAAATAAAAGGTAACACTTTAGAATAATGGTCATTAGTTAACATTAGTTAATGTATTAACTAACATGAACTAACTATGAGAAATACATTTGTTACTGTATTTGTTCATCTTTGTTAACGTTAGTTAATATAAATCCAGCTGTTCATGGTTTGTTCATGTTAGTTCACACTGCATTAACTAATGTTAACAAGATTTTAATAATGCAGTTATCTCTCATTAGTAAATGTTGAAATTAACATTAACAAAGATTAATAAACGCTTTATAAGTGCAGTTCATTATTAGTTAATGTTAACTAATGTAGTTAACTAATGTTAACTAATGACCATTATTCTAAAGTGTTACCAAATATAAATGATCATTCTATAAGCTACAGAACTGATAGTATTTCATTTCTAAAGTGCATGCATGTTCTTCTTTAGGCTACAAAAAGAAGTATTTCGGCTTTTCCACAAGTTAGTCTGTTTCGTTCTCATCCGATCCAACATGTGAGAAGCTGAGCTGAACAAACGCTCACTATCTGCGCTTGAGCAGGCGGAGAGGTGAGCTCGCGCAACTTCAGCTCGCGCAGGAAAGCGGCTCTTCATTCCCTTCAGCGTATCTCGTCTCTTCCCTCCGTTCTCCAGTTTCCGTTTGTAACACACAAGTGACATGTTCGCGAATGATTACAATATAGGCGTATGTGCACGTGGGCGCACTTCCGGAAAAATCGGCAGAAAAATACAAAGAAAACCGGCCGGTTGCCGATCGCGCGTTAGAAGCAAAAACTGTCCGGTTCCGGTTTTTGGCCGGTCAACTGGTGCATCCCTAATCAAATACACACAAAATAATGTCAAAATGCCAGTCTTGGTGAGTATTCACACACAGTCACTCATGTGAACGTAAACACTTGAGAAAGAAAACACATGTGTAACAGTTTAACAGATCCGTGGGTCAGGTCTTAAAGTGACAGCAGCCTAATAAACCTGCTGCCAAATGCTGAGATAATATCTACATGACATCCAGGGCTGAATAATAAGGACTAGGGCCAGAGTGAAAGACACGATTGGGTCAGTGCTGCATCTTCATGGAAGTTGCATGTGTTTTTAAGCCTTGCCAACTTAAATATTCAAGTAGACTCAAAACAAAGACATCTAACAGCGTGCAAAAACTCTTCTTTAATATTACAGGGATAGTTCACCCAAAAATTAAAAGCAGATGGAAGCAACCATTGATTACTATAGTATGTTTCCCCTACTATGGTAATCAATGGTTGCTTGGTTACAAACTTGTTCAGCAGAACAAAGAAACTCAGGTTTGGAACAACTTGAGGGTGAGTAAATCATGACAGAATGTTCTTTTTTGGGTGAACTATCATTTTAAGATTACATTGTTCAAAAACAACTAAAACAATATAGGCCTATTTTTTTTATTTATTTATTTATTACTTTTTTGTGGTGAGGAAAATTTTAAAAAGTAAAAATTTGAACCACTGGCCTGACCGGGACAGTAGAATTTTTTTTTAGCATTGAGCCCTGGCATCAATGTCAAAACTGTGGCCACAAAAATCTTGGTTATTTTTTTCCACCCAAATCCTGGGTTGTGCCTTTTGAGTCATTTTTGTGTTACCCAGATCCTGGGTCAGACGTGACAACCCAGTGTTTGGGTAGTTTTGTGTAACTCAGATCCTGGGTCAGACGTAACAACCCAGTGTTTGGGTAGTTTTGTGTAACTCAGATCCTGGGTCAGATGTAACAACCCAGTGTTTGGGTAGTTTTGTGTAATAATAATAATAATAATAATAATTTGTTACATTTATATAGCGCTTTTCTAGGCACTCAAAGCGCTTTACATATAGAAGGGGGGAATCTCCTCAACCACCACCAATGTGCAGCACCACCTGGATGATGCGACGGCAGCCATATTGCGCCAGAACGCCCACCACACACCAGCTGATTGGTGGAGAGGAGACAGAGTGATGAAGCCAATCGTATATATATGGGGATGATTAGGAGGCCATGATAGACAGGGGCCAATGGGCAAATTTGGCCAGTATGCCGGGGTTACACCCCTACTCTTTATCGAAGGACATCCTGGGATTTTTAATGACCACAGAGAGTCAGGACCTCGGTTTAACATATCATCCGGCTCATGGGTCAGATGTAACAACCCAGTGATTGGATAGTTTTTGTGTTACCCAGCTCATGGGTCAGATGTAACAACCCAGTGTTTGGGTAGTTTTTGTATTACCCAGCTCCTGGGTCAGACGTAACAACCCAGTGTTTGGGTAGTTTTTGTGTTATCCAGCTCCTGGGTCAGACGTAACAACCCAGTGATTGGGTAGTTTTTGTGTTACCCAGCTCATGGGTCAGATGTAACAACCCAGTGTTTGGGTAGTTTTTGTATTACCGAGCTCCTGGGTCAGACGTAACAACCCAGTGTTTGGGTAGTTTTTGTGTTATCCAGATCCGGGGTCAGACGTAACAACCCAGGGGTTGAGTTATTTAGTTTATTTATTGAGTTCATGTAAAATAAATGTCTTCGGTAAAATAAAGGTTTGTGTACATTTTGTTTTATATATAAATCTGTTTTGCATTGTACTGTATATCTTTTATTTGTATGCAAAGCAACATACAGGGGCGTGATGTGAGTTACCTACACAAGTCGTTTTTTTTTGTGATGGAAACGCCTGATGCCCTGCATAAAATATTATGATTTCATTCAAAAAGATACAGAATATAAACACTTATGATGTTAAAATATGTTCTCAGAACTGTACACAGATTGTTTAGCTTCTAAATTTTTACTTCTAATATTTGTTAAACGAGCTTAAAAGTTGGCAATATGTATTAAAAACGATATAAAATATGATCGAAAATAAAGGAATTATGATGCAAGCCAGTAGTTGTGTCGAAGTTTAGAGGAATTAAGTTAATCCGTAGACATTAATTAATGTATGAAGGGGGAAAAAGAAGATAGTATTATTGTAAAAATGAATCAATTATGCTGGGCTAAATAAACAACACAATTTGTTTGAACATGTGTTCTGTTCTATTTTACCAAGCCCTTGGGTTGAAAACAACCCAAAAAGTGTTTTTTAGATTGCAGTGAAAATGCTGACTGGCTAGTAACTTTGGAAAACCACAAGCCACAGTGGTGAGCAAAAAAAGTGAATGTCAAGCCCTGGTCATTGCTATATTCCAACCGCACAGAAACACATTGACATCCATTCAGAACATTTTAGCAACCACATTTCACACTCTGACAACCACTCATAACACCATACAGCAACATACTAACAACTCTTTAGCAACCACACAGCAACACATTAACATCCACTCCCAAGTCTCTATGGCGGTGAGTTTCACCATCATTCACATTTCATAAAAAAAAGGTTAAATATTAAAACATAAAAAAGTAGCGGAAAGAGTAATGTTGAGGTGTTTCTATTCAGCGTGTGCATTTTTCATTTTCATGATGGATGTTCTATAGGAGTGTATTTTCAACCAAAAGAAAACGTTTCTCGTCATCCTTCCCATGAGCGGCGTCAGATGATGGAGAGGGGCCTCCTCTCCACGGCACCGTTTCTAGGGAACCAAAACTGGACCTCTCTCAAGTTTCTCTAGACACTGCAGAGCTCGGAAAAAAAAAGCCACTGTTTCCTTTGGCAGCGGCGCTACTTTTTCTAACCTTCCCAGAGTAAGAGAGACGAGAGAGAGGAGCAGCCGGGTGACCCAGGGAGGGGGAGGAAGGGCAGGCCTGCTTTTCCACCCTTTCCCCTGCTAGAGTTCGGAAAAATGTCTCTCCTGTCCACATGCACCCCCCCCTCCCCTTCCCCCAAGGTGTGCACCCCCCCACACTTCTACAAAACTGTTCTCAGAGGAACAACGACCTCATCGAAAACACATGTCTTTACACTTTCACTGCCCCTAAAAATTGGACGACATTAAAAACAGAAAATCAAGGATGAAAACAGACTCCTTAAGGCAGTGTTTCTCAACTGGTGGGTCCCGACCCACAGAATGTATAGTCAAAAAAACCCAGCGACAAACGAATTCAACATTTTTCTGATGCCAGACTTCTATTTTGAAAGCTATTGACACTTCTGTCAGACACGGTTTAAGTAAAGAGTGCCGGAAAAAAACGCCTTGTCCTGATTCAGTTTCTGCGGTCAGATGAGATATTGTCTATATGTCAGTCATTATTCTAATGTTATTTTTGTAACTAGTTACGGAATAAAGTCTCTCATATCAATAGCTGATGGAGATTTGGTTCCTTGCCACCGTCAACTTTGTCTTGCTCAGTTGGGGACACTAAATATTCAACTATATTACTGATCAGCTCATTTCAAGTATCATAAAGTCATAATTAAGAGATAAAACGTTGAAAATATGATTTTAAATGTCCTCATTATTAGATAAAAAGTCAAAAATATGATTTTAAAAGTCATAATAGTGAGAAAAAAATTGAAAATATGACTTATAATATGATAATATATAAGTAGGGGTGTAACGGGACACAAAACTGACGGTTCGGTACGTACCTCGGTTTTAAAGTCACGGTTCAGTACGGGTTCGGTACAGCAGTTTTACAAAATTGCTTATCATTTATTTTTATTAAACAAAAAAAAATTGTGTCTGTCCTTAAATGAATTCAATTATAACTAAAAGTTTATTGAAGATATTGCTGTAAACTACATAGGGAGCCCTTACTTGCACATTAATATTACAGAGCCCAAACTATGCGCCTAAATTCAGTTGCTATTTATGTTTAGATATAATAATCAACACTCAAATAACACATTGTGTGCAAACATGTAAACTTCACATAAGGCAGTTTTTGCAATAACTTCTAAATCTAATTATAAAATAGTTTTTTCTCCAATTCATTGTTGAAATATAATCATTTATACAGTTTGTCATTTTCATGATTTATTTAAACACACATTAATAATCCAGACATCACTAACAGGTTCAGTAGAATATAATGAATATATATAGGCTAATATAGTGCATATATTTAGTGAAAGAGTTGATTTCTCTAGTGAATACAATTCTGTGGACACTGAATGACTGCCTGAGGTAAATGTGATGCTAAAGGAAGTTGTTTACAAGCTGTTATATTGAGGTTTTTCCGCCGTTGAAACATTGATTGAGCGATTACACCACATATGAGTTGTAATGTATCCTCAACATTCCTTCAGATGCAGAGGTGGACAGTAACTAAGTACATTTACTTGAGTACCGTACTTAAGTACACTTTTTGAGTATCTGTACTTTCCTTGAGTAGTATTTTTTCTGGAAACGTATGACTTTTACTTCACTACATTTGAAAGACAAATATCGTACTTTTTACTCCACTACATTTCTAGCAAGGCCCTCGAAGTAGAAAGTCGTAGCCGCTTTGAAAGACAGTGGATGATTTGGTTTCTTCTTTAAAACGTGATTCGTTTTACGATTTATAAAGCCTATCAGTAATCACTCTTGTAGGATCACATGAAGTTCAATGATTTCCAAGTATTTTTTGAACACTAATCAATTGATGGCAAAATAGAAGGCGGCAGTTCCCATATGCTGTGCGCGCAACCATAGTCATACTTAAAAGTTCAAATTCAGAAGAGCAGACGTGGATAAGTCTGAAAAAGTGCAACGGCGCGAAAGTGCACACAGAAAGCTGCCTCTCAGACGCCAGACCACAAGTACTGAATTTTAGTCTATTGAATCTACTAAAATCTTATTATAGTCAATTAAAACTAGACTAAAACTAAAACAATTTAGATGCCTAAAATGTTATAGTCAAAAGACTATGACTTAAACTACATAAAAATTTGCTGTCAAAATTAACACTGGTATGAAATATGGTTGGTCAAATGATTTTTTATAGATTTACTCGCCAAGTTGCCATAGCCTTGTGGATACAGCGCTAACACATAGGTAACGTTCGACAATGATGTTAGTTAGCATGCAAAAACGTAGTTGGGCTAATAATGTTAACTGAAGTCCTTTCAGAAATGTTTTTTACATAATCCTGTCAAATAAACACAATGTAGAAACCTTTCTTTTCTAGTATGATTTTGACTTTGATAAGAGCTTTGTAACTTTTAAACAAGGATGTAAATGAGTTCAAGGTATGCTAGCATATCAGATGGAGCATGACTGGCTTAAACCACCATGATGGAACAGCGTGCATTCATACAACAATAATAAAATAATGCGTTTACTTTTACTTTTGATACTTAAGTACTTTTAAAACCAAGTACTTCTGTACTTTTACTTAAGTAAAAATCTATCTTTACAACTTTCACTTGTAATGGAGTAATATTTAACCAATAGTACTTTTACTTTAACTCAAGTAATGGAATTGTGTACTTTGTCCACCTCTGTTCAGATGTTCATTCATGTTTATTCTTTCGGAAGAGATGATCGATCGCGCTCACAGATGATCGCATTCACGCACGTGTGCAGCCGCTTGAAATGATGAGCCAATACAGTAATCAGTCACGCCCCATTAAAGAGCGTCAAAACGGGATTTATCGTTTGAATTTCGTGATAAAATGGACTGAATACTTAATATTTTCATGCGAGAACTAGGATTGAAGTGTGTTCTGCGCTTAAAACAAGCCGACTGTTAACTGTCTATCGCGTTCACCGAATACACGAATACGTGTACCGTAATATATAATTTATTGTCATTGTTAGACAATACACCCCTAGGGTTATACCCCTAGCGTATATATGTGTTTGAGTGTGTTTGTGAAGCGGATCACGGTTATATCCGTGGGTCAGGCGGACCAAATAATAAAACATAACATTGTGAATAATTGCGGGTGGATGAGAGATAAATAATTAATGTGTTGATTTTATTAAAGACACAGAACTCTCCTTTCACTGTAAAACGCAACGAACGAGCGTCACTCACCTTCGTTTTCAGGGAACCTTTGTTTTCTCTTCAGGGAAAACAAATGAAAGATAACATATGCCTAACGCACCTCCTAGTGGACAATATAAAACACAAAGGAAAAACCCTACACGAGATATTGCTTAATAACTTAACAGTTTTACCTAAAATAAACTAACTTAAAGGATTACTTCAGTGATTTAGCATTAAGCTTTGTATCAGTAGAAACCCTGTAGTATATTCAAATGATGGTACTTTCCCCCCTTATATCCCCCTGAGACGAGAGAATTATGGATTTTATTTCTGGAAAAAATCCTCCAATTTTGCGTCATCAGAGGATTTTTTGGCCAAAGCCTAAAGACTACAGCCAGTAGAAGGAGCTGTTCCGCATGTTTTCAACCCGTCCACAGGGGAGGGATCTCACTCACAGAATGTAAATGCGCTGGGCTTGGCCTCGGGCATTCATAACTAAGTGGTGCAGAGAAAAGTGAGTGTTTCAACTTTTCAATATATTCCTATGAAAGTTTAGCTTCCATATGTGATCTGAAAACGCGCCAGAATGGACACGCGCTCAGCTCTTCGCTCTCGTGATGAATGAAATCTGACTCCTGTTGCGTCAGTGCCGTGACTTTCGTTCGGCTCACTCACACTTTATCGAAAAGACATGTTCAGTTTTTAACTGTAGTGTTTATTCTCAAACTGAACGAAATGATTGTATTATTATATGAAGATCAAAACGACGTTGGGGCGGTGCCGCGGTGGGCAAGTGATAACCATTAGCCGTGGCTTTGGGAGTGGCCTCGTAGGGCAGCGAAGCAAGTGCATTCTGGGAGTTGTTGTCTTTCATCCACATGAGAAAAAAATACATTTTCTGTCTTTTCTCAGTCTAAAAGGCACCAAATTCAAAAATAATTTCACATTTCTATTACAAAAATGATCCAGTTTAAACACACATTCATCTTCCCAGCGGTGAAGTACCCCTTTAACAAAAATAATGGTACTAATTGGCAGAATTTACCAAATTAAAAACAAAAGGAAGGAAAGTCAAGTAACGTGGGAGCGTTTTAGTGAAGTTGTTTAACAAGATGAATCAAGTGTTGAGTAGCCTGTGATGTGTAAAGGCCGTGAAGCGCTCTATGTATATGACAATAAATGAATAAAGCCTATTAGCTTACAGTGGAGAAAACTGCGAAAGTCGCTGTGTGTGTGTACGTGCGTGCATGCGTGTGTGCTAAAATGTTAAGAGGAGCATAGATTTAAGTTGGTGTTTCCGTTCTACACAGGCAAAAAAGACAGGTCAAGACAGAAATTCATAGAAATTTCGGTTCAGGTAGAACCAGATGTAGAACAAAATCCATTTGTATTGATGATTGTAATTTGATTATTTTATAAACTATTGTTGATATTTGTGATTTTGAAAATGGTTTTGATTGATATTCAGTTTTCTACATAAACATTTTTTTTTTTATTCAGGCTGGTTAAATTCATTTCGGACTATCAAAATCTGTGCCTGTCTGAAGGGCTACCAGCGATTTTTAAATTTTGCGAGCCCTGGTGCGTAGAATGTGCAACAGCACCGCGTTTTTAATTTGAAAACAAAATATTATTTTTTACTTAACTATCATAAATTGATCATAATTTTACATTAAATCATAGCCTTTTGAAGTCACTTCGCGATTCCAGTTTTACCATCAAGAATGTTCAGAAAAACACAATCACAACTTCTAAAAATGATAGAAATGAGAGCCAATTAATATCTCGATTGTTTCTCATAGATTGCGAATGGATAAAATAAAGAGCAAATGCAGATAAGATTTTTATCCCAGAAATCTCACTCGAGTTTCAGAACAATGTCTCAAACAATGCTCAGATATGCAATCAAAAGAGTTCAATATGAACTTGCTATCCGTACTAATTTTATAACACAATTGAGTTTGTTTTACTTTCTCGCCAAGAATTTTAGGAGAAATATCAGAGACAAAGTTAAAAAAGTGCATTAAAAAAGTAAAGATAAAATACACTTGAATTAAAAATATATTCTCTGAACAAATGCTTAATATATTTTGCGGTGTTGCTAAAGCGAAATCATCTTGTTTAAAGGATTTTTTAATGTTACAACAGGAAAATCAACTCTTTTAGAATGTTTTTTATTGCACTATGGTAGTGGTACCATAGTAAAGTGATGGTATCAGATGGTAATACCACGTACATGTCATGGTTTAGCACATCTGGAAGGAATACCGTGGTATTACCTTCAGTTGCAGTGCTCAAAAAACCCATTACAAATCCTCAGCAATACCGTGTTGCTTTTGGGTGTCCAGAGGAGCGCAGAGACAATCACAGCAGAGAGTTTTTCCCCCTAAAAGTGCTCCTTCCCCACCGCCTACGATTTCTCTGTCTCTCCTCTGCTTAACTCAGCTGCACGCTCACAACTGCAGTGGAGCAACACAGAGAAAGAAGACAATTATCCTCAATATCTGTCACTCACATGACAGCACTGCTTCTCCTAGCCACGCTTCAACAGATGCAGGTGGGGGAACAAAGAGGTTTGGGCTGCTGCTTTTAAGCAAACTCTCTCTCTGTCTTTCTCATTACCTGGCCCATTTGCATGCAGACTGTCAAACAAAGGTGTTGATGGGGAAAGATACGAGAAGAAAGGAGTAAAGATTCTGTATACCGCCGCTGTGAGTGTCTGTTTACGTGGGTTTTGGCTTTATACAGACGGTATACATGCTACAAGCAAGTACAAGGGGTTTGTCGTTGCGTATCACATGCACAGTTTCCTCCAAATCGATCACCCAGAATGCATCTTTTTGCACTCACGATCTGCAAGCGAAATTCAGACCTTCTTAGATCACTAGGAATCTGATAACAATGTAGTGCTAATAGACAATGAGCCATTAACTAGTTCAGCTCACTGGCATTATACTTTCAAAGGTTAAAACAGGT
>NC_137118.1:44648354-44695854 GCF_949357685.1 Gobio gobio | reverse complement strand
ATCTGACCCAGGATCTGGGTAACACAAAAACTACCCAAATACTGGGTTGTTACGTCTGACCCAGGATCCGAGTAACACAAAAACTACCCAAACACTGGGTTGTTACGTCTGACCCAAGACCTGCGTAACACAAAAACTACCCAAACACTGCGTTTTTTCGTTTGACCCAGGACCTGGGTTACACAAAAACTACTAAAATACTGGGTTGTTATGTCTGACCCAGGATCTGCGTAACACAAAAACTACCCAAACACTGGGTTGTTACGTCTGACCCAGGATCTGAGTTACACAAAAACTACCCAAACACTGGGTTGTTACATCTGACCCAGGATCCGAGTAACACAAAAATTACCTAAACACTGGGTTGTTACATCTGACCCAGGATCCGAGTAACACAAAAATTACCTAAACACTGGGTTGTTACATCTGACCCAGGATCTGGGTAACACAAAAACTACCCAAATACTGGGTTGTAACGTCTGACCCAAGATCTGGGTAACACAAAAACTACCCAAACACTGGGTTGTTATATCTGACCCCGGATCCGAGTAACACAAAAATTACCCAAACACTGGGTTGTTACATCTGACCCAGGATCTGGGTAACACAAAAACTACCCAAACACTGGGTTGTTACGCCTGACCCAGGATCTGGGTAACACAAAAACTACCCAAACACTGGGTTGTTACATCTGACCCAGGATCCGAGTAACACAAAAACTACCCAAACATTGGGTTGTTACGTCTGACCCAGGATCCGAGTTAAACAAAAACTACCCAAACACTGGGTTGTTACGTCTGACCCAGGATCTGGGTAACACAAAAACTACCCAAATACTGGGTTTTTACGTCTGACCCAGTATCTGCGTAACACAAAAACTACCCAAACACTGGGTTGTTACGTCTGACCCAGGATCTGAGTTACACAAAAACTACCCAAACACTGGGTCGTTACGTCTGACCCAGGATCTGAGTTACACAAAAACTACCCAAACACTGGGTTGTTACATCTGACCCAAGATCTGGGTAACACAAAAACTACCCAAACACTGGGTTGTTACATCTGACCCAGGATCTGAGTTACACAAAAACTACCCAAACACTGGGTCGTTACGTCTGACCCAGGATCTGAGTTACACAAAAACTACCCAAACACTGGGTTGTTACATCTGACCCAAGATCTGGGTAACACAAAAACTACCCAAACACTGGGTTGTTACATCTGACCCAGGATCTGGGTAACACAAAAACTACCCAAACACTGGGTTGTTACGTCTGACCCAGGATCTGAGTAACACAAAAACTACCCAAACACTGGGTTGTTACATCTGACTCAGGATCTGAGTAACACAAAAATTACCCAAACACTGGGTCGTTACGTCTGACCCAGGATCTGAGTAACACAAAAATTACCCAAACACTGGGTTGTTACATCTGACCCAGGATCTGGGTAATACAAAAACTACCCAAACACTGGGTTGTTACATCTGACCCAGGATCTGGGTAATACAAAAACTACCCAAATACTAACAAAAAATAACCCAAAAAATGCTTTTGTGGAGTGTAGAGAATTTTGAATTTTTACTGCTATCTAAAATGTTGGTTCATGGCCAGTAAAAAATATTTATGGCTGGTAAAAAAATTCAGTCATCGGACATTGGCAGGTGTGGCAAACAGTTAGTTTTAGGACCAGCTCTTCAAATCTGCCCAAATATGGACTTTGGACCTAAAACACTGCGGTGATCCCCATTCACTTTCATTCGAATGAAAAGTCTTTCTCAAAAATTTTAATTTCTCTACGGCAGAAGAAAGATATTCATATCCATCTTGGATGGCCTGGGGGCGAGTAAATAATCAGGACATTTACATTTTTTTGGGTTGACTTCTCCTGTGTAAGAACTGTACTGCTAATTTATGTGTTGCGGTGTAAACTCAAGCTGTGACAGAAAATATTTCGTTCTAATCACCTAAAACATGTTTAGAAACAGGCGCTGGTGGTGCAAGTGAAGACGACGCTGGAGCTGGAGCGACTCTGGGCTGAATTTAGCAGGTATGTAAATATGTTTGCTCAACCCTCATGATTGGGCTGCGTACAGTGAGAAAGACAATGCCTTTATTCATTAATGGCAGCTTTTGTTCCTGTAAACAACATGAATATTTAATCCGTCCTAAGATTCCCTCTTGGTTAATGAATGTGTCTCAACCAGCGCGGAAGCGTCTCTGGGGACGCGGGCCGCCGGGAACGGTTGCTAAGCAGTCGTGGCGAACGCACTTCACTCTTTCATGAACAACACAGCCGTTCTGCACCACGGATCGGATCCTCTGCAGGTCTCCCGGAGGGAACGGGAAGGTGATCGCCACACCTTCCTGCTGATGTCACTTCCTGTGCACAAAATGGAAATCTGTTACACGTTAGTGCGATTTTGAAATCCGGTTTTTACGAAAGGTTTGTGACCAATTAAGGGTTATTTATTTGCATCTCTCCAGAACATGAATGCCACATGTTCCTCCACAGGCACGGAGAGACACCGGGCGAGAGACAGAGAGAGACAGCGAGAGAGAGAGAGGATGCAGACAGACACTCGTAAACTTCTGCGTCTCCGCGCGCAATTGGTCCACAGGGAGAGAGCAGCGATCTTATGGAGGAACCCACGCCAGACCCTGCCTCAAGCAGGCTTCCAGCTGTTGTCAATTACTGCCACTTTAACGGCGCGTTAAACACACAATGGCCAATGAGGCGCTGCCACCCGAGTCACTATTTAACTGCAACACGGCCATTAGCTAATCCTGAGGGCCCGTCGCCTGCTGCTTTACCTAGCGAGGTCCAATTGAATGAAATTAAAGCTCAACTCCTTTTAATAGCCAGGTTCCCCGTCATAAATTCATTAAGCGCTGATGAGTATCTTCCCGTTGGTTTGAATGCGCGTTCCAGATTTACAGTCGGCTAATGAAAACCATCAAGGTTTTAAGGAGCTCGTCTCATTAGGGAGGGGTTTTTATTAGACAAACAAAGACGGGGTAATTGCCGCGGGAGTTTATGTTTTACCGGGGGGGTGAAGGGGTTTTCTCGTTCTGGAGCACCCCTCAGAAATCATGCTACGCCAATTACTTTAGCTAACGTAATGAGCACCGCTGTTGACTCAGGTGAGCCGCTGACTTGCTCAAATGAAAGACTCCACACACTACTGCCCTTCAGGCCGGGGATTAAATTTCTCTCATCTGTTTTGCCGTCGTCGGTGTGCGCGTTGGGGGTGTAATATATATGGACAGGGGCAGGAATGCCGCCCCCCCTGTCCTTTCCCCGGTACCCCTAACTTCTCAAATATCCTCAATGTCAAACATGGTGGGCTCCAAAAATACTTCTCTGTGCACGGTCTCACCTTCCACTGGATGTCCATCTATAGGTTTGTCTCTCGTAATAGCAGCACTAATGCAAAACATCACCGCTAATCTCATGCACGCGCTTCTTAACAAAACGGCTGTCACCATCACGTCAAAGTGCAGTAGGTTTCAAAAGCTGGGTTACAAAGGAAATGGACCCACTTTATGGGTGGCCTTAACTACTATGTACTAACATTTTAATTAATCGTTTGATACAATGCACTTTTTGTGTACATACATGTTTTTACATTGTACTTACATTTAAAAAAAAATGCCTGCATGTAATTACATCTGTTATTAATTTCTGTAGTCACATTTGTAATTACACAGTTGACAATTCCCTTACACCTAACCCTACCCTTAAACTTACTCATACCACCACACCTGTCCCTAACCCTACTCTTAAACTTACACATACCACCACACCTGTCCCTAACTTTACCCTTAAACTTACCCATACCACCACACCTGTCCCTAACTTTACCCTTAAACTTACCCATACCATCACACCTGTCCCTAACTTTACCCTTAAACTTACCCATACCACCACACCTGTCCCTAACCCTACCCTTAAACTTACCCATACCACCACACCTGTCCCTAACCTTACCCTTAAACTTACCCATACCACCACACCTGTCCCTAACCTTACCCTTAAACTTACCCATACCACCACACCTGTCCCTAACCTTACCCTTAAACTTACTCATACCACCACACCTGTCCCTAACTCTACCCTTAAACTTACCCATACCACCACACCTGTCCCTAACCCTACCCTTAAACTTACCCATACCACCACACCTGTCCCTAACCCTACCCTTAAACTTACCCACACCACCACACCTGTCCCTAACCCTACCCTTAAACTTACCCATTCCACCACACCTGTCCCTAACCCTACCCTTAAACTTACCCACACCACCACACCTGTCCCTAACCCTACCCTTAAACTTACCCATACCACCACACCTGTCCCTAACCCTACTCTTAAACTTACCCATACCACCACACCTGTCCCTAACCCTACTCTTAAACTTACCCATACCACCACACCTGTCCCTAACCCTACTCTTAAACTTACCCATACCACCACACCTGTCCCTAACTTTACCCTTAAACTTACCCATACCACCACACCTGTCCCTAACCCTACCCTTAAACTTACCCATACCACCACACCTGTCCCTAACCCTACCCTTAAACTTACCCATACCACCACACCTGTCCCTAACCCTACCCGTATCCCACCTCAATATCAGCAAAGGTGTTTTGCAATACAATTTGAACACAGTAAGTACATTGTACTTATTTTTTAATGTAAATACATAGTAGTTAAGGCTACCTAATATAAAGTGGGGCCAAGGAAATTAAGCTAAATGCAAATATATACGCAAATGACCATATGATCAATTATATAATGAGTTATGTTTTATGTATTGTGCTATATTTTCATCTAGGCCTATATTTAAATGTATATAATGTACTTTTATTATAATTAGCCAGTTGTGTTTTGCTGTTGTTGAACTCTGTGATGCCCACATGGACAGGTTGGCATGAACAAAACTACACAAGGCGAAAGAAAATACTGCTCAGATTATGATAAATAAGAGTTTGCATGAAAGGAGAAGAATGCTATTTTATTTAACTAATTGTAATATATTTTTTAAAATATTATTATTGTATTTAATATTATATTGGTAGTATTACCAATGTAGTAGTAGTAGTAGTTAATATTAAGATTATTAAAGTAATATTAAGATGGATATTGTATTAATATCAAGTAATATTAGTGGTATTAAAACTAAAATTAAATTAATGTTAGAATATAATATTAAAATTAACTTCATAATAAAATTGATAGTGTATTAATAATATTAAAGTAATATTTAAATTGATAATAATAATAATAATAATAAGACTAAATATTATTATATTAAAATAAAGTAATATTAAGATGGGTAGTGTATATAATAATAATGATAAAATTAATAGTAAAATGTATACCGTAATAATATTAATTAATTTGAGTGATATTAATACTAAAATTAAAATAGGATATTGTATTAATATTATTGTATACTGTAAATATTTATATATAATATTGTGTTAATATTCATTCATATAAATAATATTAATACTAGGATTAAAGTCAAATTAAAAAGGGAAGTGTATTAATATTAAAAAGAATATTATTAATATTATTAATTAATGTAAAAATGTATATAATACTAAAATTAAATTCATTTTAGAATGGATACTTTTAAGCAATATTAATACTAAAATTAATATTGAAATGTACAGTGTATTATTATTAATTAATGTTAATTATATTAATACTAAAATTAAATAAATGTTAGAATTCATAGAATATTACAATTAAATTCATAACAAAATGGATAGTGTATTGATATTAATAATAGTAATACTAAGATTAAAGTAATATTTAATGGATAATAATAATAATTATTATTATTAAAATTAAAGTAATATTTATATGGATCGGGAGGGTATTAATATTGATTCATAATAAAAAAATTACAGTAAATTAGCATGAGAATGATTTTGTATTAATAAATATTAAAATTAAATGAATATTAACATCAACATGAATTGATGAATTCTTAAGGATAGTATTTTTTTGAGTTGGCACACACAAAACGAGTGAAGAAGCATTGGTGGAGTGTCCAGTTAAACACTAAAGCATCTGTCGCCGGTGACGGACAGGATTTGTGCTTTGACTGATGACATTGTGCAATATATCAGTGAGTGTTTTCTCAAAGCAGACAGAGAGACGGGACCCTGCTGCCAACTCTATCTGTCCAGCGCTCACTTCACTCATTCTGGACGGGTCGACGTGGATCCTGAGCGTTTGAGCTTGCAACTTGCATGCAACTATCAAGATGCAACATCTAGATGCTGATGCCACACACACACACACACACACATGCCTCTGGGCTGCCCATCATCTTCATGTTACTCTCTCAGACGGCTAAAATAAACAGATTGTCTAACTGCAATGAAAACATACTGCACCAGCCAGTGTGTCCGAGAGAGAGACAGGCTCTTCTTTCAGTCCAGAGACGACCTGAACGCCGTCTGCTAGTCCTGATCCTGCAGGAAAATCACAAAACAAATACCTTCACGTTTATTTCTCTTACCTCACTTGTAAATGGCTTTTTCTTGTTTTAAGCATACATATAAGTAAATGTAGGGAGGGTTATGCTTAAAACATGAACAATCTGCCAGTGGGGTAAAAAAAAAAACTTTATTCAAGATATAATTATCTTAAAACAATATCATACACACTTTTGCTTCAAAAGTACATTTTTCTTGTTTTAACCCTTGTGCATTGTTCAAATTCACTACCCTTTCGTTATGTTCGTGGATGAAAAAATTACTAAATTAAACTGCTGTAAAAATGTATCAGATAAATATTTTTTTTGCATAAATCAATTAATCAACCTGAGTCCTGATCAAAACTACTAAATGTTTAAAAACAATTCAGGATTTTAACTCTCTAAAGGGTTAGTTCACCCTCCGTTCATCCTCGGAACACAGTTTAAGATATTTTAGATTTAGTCCGAGGGCTTTCAGTCCTTTGAATGTAAGTGTATGCACACTTTGCTGTCCACGTCCAGAAAGGTAATGAAAACATCATCAAAGTAGTCATCTTGTGACATCATTTGGTTAGTTAGACTCTTTTGAAGCGTCGACAATACATTTTGGTCCAAAAATAACAAAAACTAAGACTTTATTAAGCATTGTCTTCTCTTCCGGTTTTGTTTGAATACGCATTCACGACTTAATAAAGTCTTAGTTTTTGTTATTTTTGGACCAAAATGTATTGTCGACGCTTCAAAAGAGTCTAACTAACCAAATGATGACACATATGGACTACTTTGATGATGTTTTCATTACCTTTCTGGACGTGGACAGCAAAGTGTGCATACACTTACATTCAGAGGACTGAAAGCCCTCGGACTAAATCTAAAATATCTTAAACTGTGTTCCGAGGATGAACGAAGGTCTTACGGGTGTGGAACAACATTGGGGTGAGTCATTAATGGAAGAAATTTCATTTTTGGGTGAACTAACCCTTTAATTGCCAAATTCATAAATTATGTCACTGATTTGGGGGGAAAAACTCACACAAAATGACTTATTTTCAATATAAAATGTGATTGTGGACTGGATTTTTTTAACCTTGTATCACAGTCTTGGACATGTCAAAGATTAGAAACAACATTGGCTTTGATGCATTGTTAGTTTTTGTGTAGCATCAGATTTTAATTTTTTCTCCCTCATTTAATGTTCGTGGCTGTTTTTGCCCCATTGACTTCCATTATAACCACAGTTTTTGATTGCAACGCCACAACACCATATACTCCTGCATTTTTGATGGTTTTCTCTGTTGGGAAGAGGTAAAACTTGTAAAGTTTACAGTTGATAACCAGGTGACACCATTAACCCTTTAGATAGGACTGTGCAAAAAAAAGCTTTTCTATGGAGTTTTCTATGGAGTATAACAGCATATCACTGTGAGTGTGAGTGTGGATTGGGAGATATATTTCCCCAAAATATATGTCAAAATAAGATTTGTCACCAAAAATCATTCCATTTGCTGAAACACAGAGAAAGTTATGGCCAAATTAAGACTCCCCATAGTGGATGAAAACTTAAAGGGGTTAAAGGGTAAGTTCAGCCAAAAAATGAAAATGATCCCATGATTTACTCACAGTCATCCTAGGTGTATATGACATTCTTCTTTCAGATGAATAAAATCAAAATTATATAAAAAAAAGTCCAGGCTAATCCAAGCTTTATAATGGCAGTGATTGTTGCTCTGTTTTTGAAGTCCATAAAAGTACATCTATCCATCATATAACTGCTCCACATGGCTCTGGGGGGTTAATAAAGGCCTTCCGAAGCAAATCGATGCGTTTGTGTAAGAAAAATATCCATATTTAAAACTTTATAAAGTAAAGTTCCGGTCGATCACCTTCCGTATTCAACTTACAGAAAAAGTGTTGCAGTTAAATGATGGATAGATGCACTTTTATGGACTTCAAAACAGAGCAACAATCACTGCCATTATAAAGCTTGGAAGAGCCAGGACTTTTTTAATATAACTCTGATGTTATTCGTCTGAAAGAATAATGTCATATACAACTAGGATGACTTGAGGGTGAGTAAATCATGGGATAATTTTCATTTTTGGGTGAACTATCCCTTTAAGGACGCAAACTGTGTCAATAATATTGGTTATTAAAACTATTTCTCCAAGACAGCAATGAGATTGAGTGAAGTCTCTGGAAAAAAAATGACTTGATTACAGTTTCAGAAGAAATTTCAACAACTAATTTTAGATGCAAGTCTGAGACAACGAACTGAAAACATAACTCTGAACATTATAAAGCTATAAATGAGCTCAATCTCTAAGCAATAATGTTTTTCTCTAACGGAGGCAGATACACCAATTATTGTGAAATATTATTACAATTTAATATAACTGTTTTCTATGTGAATATATTGTAAAATGTAATTTATTCCTGTGATCAAAGCTGATTTTCAGCATCATTACTCCAGTCTTCAGTGCCACATGATCCTTCAGAAATCATTCTAATATGATGATTTGCTGCTCAGGAAACATTTCTGATTATTATCAATGTTGAAAACAGTTGTGCTGCAGAATATGTTTGTGGAAACCCTGATATAAATGTCTTTACTGTCACTTTTGCTCAATTGAATGCATCCTAGCTGAATACAAGTATTAATTTCTTTACGCACAGTGATTGGGTTACAGCGTTTAACAGTAGTCTGCCTGCTGCAATATACGCAAATAACAAGCAGGAGGTTTTTGGACGTAAAATAAAACTAATTCCAACGCTGCCCCGAGGCCCCCACCAATGCATCAATCAATAGGGAGTGTGTCCTCCTCAGCGCCTGAGTGAAAATCCAGACATGAGCTAATGCTGGAGAAATATACACAAAAGGCTTAGAGCGAGCACACACACACATACACACACATTTGGAAAAAGCTGTGCTGACGTTTTACGACTGCCTCACATTAATAAACATAATAAACAAATATACAAATGGTCGGTAACTGTTTTCACGAGGCATGAACTAACACATGAGGTAGTAGTTTGTTCACGCATTTGGAATAAACCGAAGCTGGACGCTTTTTGTTTAATAACCCATAAATGCATAAACCACACCATAAAACTCCAATATTTTTGAGATCAGCCGGCTAAAGGAGTTTAGCTGTTTTACAGTAATATGACCCGTAAAACAACATGCATACACAAATGATTTACAAGAACTGGACTGTGAGTGTGCAAGATTTGCCAACATGATGCTATACACACTTAGAAGAAAAGGTTCTGTCAGACACTTCATATATATATATATATATATATATATATATATATATATATATATATATATATATATATATATATATATATATATATATACATACATATACACACCTTTTAGGGGTTCCCATCATGAGATCATTTTATAGAATTAGCTTTAATTAGCTAATGTTTTCATTACATTTTACGAATTAAACAGCTCATTGACATATGAAGCGAAGTAGGGCGTTTGTGTAAACAACTAACTAACTTCCTAACTAACTAAAAATAACTAACTTCCAGCAGATTGCCGTACGCATCGGTTTACAGCGAAAGAGTAACCCTTGACTAACGCAGAAGCGCAGAGGATAGTTAAAAAAACAAAACGTAGCATCGAGGGTTGCTCTTTTAGCAGAAGTCGACGCCGGAAGCTAGTTATTTCAGTCTATAAAGTTTAAAATATGGATATTTTCCTTACACAAATACGCCACTTCGCTTCTGAAGGCCTTTATTAACCTCCTGGAGCCGTGTGGAGCAGTTTTATGATGGATAGATGCACTTTTACATACTTCATAAACGAGGCTAGAATCACTGCCATTATAATGCTTGGCTTAGCCAGGACTTTTTAAATATAACTCTGATTTTATTCAACTGAAAGAAGACTGTCATATACACCTCGGATGACTAGAGGGTGAGTAAATCATGGGCTAATTTTCATTGTTGGGTGAACTATCCCTTTAAAGAACAAGACCGTCCCCAACTTCCTAGGTTGCCTATGAAAGCCTGTAGAATGATTTTTATGTCGGGACGTTTTTGCCGGGAAAATCAAAAAAGAATGTGACGGTTATGCGCGCTCCCGATCCTTTCTTCCGTCGATACACAAAATGGATGTTTAGGCTATGAATAAATCAATTTTCTTTGCATGACACAAACTATACTCTCTCAACATAGTCAGATATATAGTCTCAAATATACATTTATAACTATCATAACAGTGTAGTTGTAATTACCTCATCTGTCGACATGATGCCAGTCAATCGCAGAGCTGGTGCAAACATATCAACATCGATATGAGGCTTTTTTTATTTTTGTTGTTGATTTTGTTTTTGAGAGGAAAGCGCGCGGCACATATTTGCATATCCATCTAACGTCGCTCTCAGCAGCGTGCACGGCATCGGGATGTTCACTAAAAGTATCTGCAAAGGTATTTACAACTTATTTTTATTTATAAGCAAATAATAAAAAAGAACTTCGCCGTGTCGTGAACATATTGGCGTATTGAATCACGTTCAGTCACGTTACTTGTGCACGAGTCCCAGCATGAGTAATAGTTGCTGCTGCAGTTCACTTAACGGCCAGAGGTGTCGCCAAGGGTTTTTGAATTTACATGGATTTCTCCTTACATAGAACACCATTTTAACATAAAAGGTTCTTTCAAATTGAGTCAAGAACCCATACAATAGACCACATAGAAACTTTTTTCTATGAGTGAGTGATGTGGATGGTTGCCGGGGCGTTGCTATGCGATTGCTTTCTGATTCAACTCCATGATTCTGACTTTATATCACACAATTCTGACTTTATATCACTCAATTCTGACTTTATATCTCACAATTCTGACTCTATATCACTCAATTCTGACTTTATATCACACAATTCTGACTCTATATCACTCAATTTTGACTTTACATCTCACAATTCTGACTCTACATCACTAAATTCTCAATTCTGACTTTATATCATTCAATTCTGACTTTATATCTCTCAATTCTGACTTTATATCTCACAAGTTTGACTTTATATCTCACAAGTTTGACTTTATATCTCACAAGTTTGACTTTATATCTCACAATTCTGACTTTATATCTCTCAATTCTGACTACTTTATATCTCTCAATTCTGACTTTATATCTCTCAATTCTGACTTTATATCTCACAAGTTTGACTTTATATCTCACAATTCTGACTTTATATCACTAAATTCTGACTTTATATCTCTCAATTCTGACTTTATATCTCTCAATTCTGACTTAATATCATTCAATTCTGACTTTATATCTCTCAATTCTGACTTTATATCACTCAATTCTGACTTTATATCTCGCAATTCTGACTTTATATCTCTCAATTCTGACTTTATATCTCTCAATTCTGACTTTATATCACTCAATTCTGACTTTATATCTCACAAGTTTGACTTTATATCTCTCAATTCTGACTTTATATCTCTCAATTCTGACTTTATATCTCACAAGTTTGACTTTATATCTCTCAATTCTTACTTTATATCACTCAATTCGGACTTTATATCATTCAATTCTGACTTTATATCTCTCTTTATATCACTCAATTCTGACTTTATATCACTCAATTCTGACTTTATATCTCGCAATTCTGACTTTATATCACTAAATTCTGACTTTATATCTCGCAATTTTATATCACTCAATTCTGACTATATCTCGCAATTCTGACTTTATATCACTCAATTCTGACTTTATATCTCGCAATTCTGACTTTATATCACTAAATTCTGACTTTATATCTCTCAATTCTGACTTTATATCACTCAATTCTGACTTTATATCTCTCAATTCTGACTTTATATCTCTCAATTCGGACTTTATATCACTCAATTCTGACTTTATATCTCTCAATTCTGACTTTATATCTCTCAATTCTGACTACTTTATATCTCTCAATGCTGACTTTATATCTCTCAATTCTGACTTTATATCTCTCAATTCTGACTTTATATCTCTCAATTCTGACTTTATATCTCACAAGTTTGACTTTATATCTCACAATTCTGACTTTATATCACTAAATTCTGACTTTATATCTCTCAATTCTGACTTTATATCTCTCAATTCTGACTTAATATCATTCAATTCTGACTTTATATCTCTCAATTCTGACTTTATATCTCTCAATTCTGACTTTATATCACTCAATTCTGACTTTATATCACTCAATTCTGACTTTATATCTCGCAATTCTGACTTTACATCTCTCAATTCTGACTTTATGTCACTCAATTCTGACTTTATATCACTCAATTCTGACTTTATATCTCGCAATTCTGACTTTATATCTCACAAGTTTGACTTTATATCTCACAATTCTGACTTTATATCACTAAATTCTGACTTTATATCTCTCAATTCTGACTTTATATCTCTCAATTCTGACTTAATATCATTCAATTCTGACTTTATATCTCTCAATTCTGACTTTATATCTCTCAATTCTGACTTTATATCTCGCAATTCTGACTTTATATCACTCAATTCTGACTTTATATCACTCAATTCTGACTTTATATCTCTCAATTCTGACTTTATATCTCGCAATTCTGACTTTATATCACTCAATTCTGACTTTATATCACTCAATTCTGACTTTATATCTCGCAATTCTGACTTTACATCTCTCAATTCTGACTTTATGTCACTCAATTCTGACTTTATATCACTCAATTCTGACTTTATATCTCGCAATTCTGACTTTATATCTCACAAGTTTGACTTTATATCTCACAATTCTGACTTTATATCACTAAATTCTGACTTTATATCTCTCAATTCTGACTTTATATCTCTCAATTCTGACTTAATATCATTCAATTCTGACTTTATATCTCTCAATTCTGACTTTATATCTCTCAATTCTGACTTTATATCTCGCAATTCTGACTTTATATCACTCAATTCTGACTTTATATCACTCAATTCTGACTTTATATCTCGCAATTCTGACTTTACATCTCTCAATTCTGACTTTATGTCACTCAATTCTGACTTTATATCACTCAATTCTGACTTTATATCTCGCAATTCTGACTTTACATCTCTCAATTCTGACTTTATGTCACTCAATTCTGACTTTACATCTCTCAATTCTGACTTTATATCACTCAATTCTGACTTTATATCTCTCAATTCTGACTATGTCACTCAATTCTGACTTTATATTTCTCAATTCTGACTTTATATCTCTCAATTCTTACTTTATATCTCTCAATGCTTACTTTATATCTCTCAATTCTGACTTTATATCACTCAATTCTGACTTTATATCTCTCAATTCTGACTTTATATCTCTCAATTCTTACTTTATATCTCTCAATTCTGACTTTATATCTCTCAATTCTGACTTTATATCTCTCAATTCTTACTTTATATCTCTCAATTCTGACTTTATATCTCTCAATTCTGACTTTATATCTCTCAATTCTGACTTTATATCACACAATTCTGACTTTATATCACACAATTCTGACTTTATATCACTCAATTCTTACTTTATATCACTCAATTCTGACTTTATATCTCTCAATTCTGACTTTTATTTATTATCACCCAGCTGTAATCCACGACTGTAAGGTCTGTAAAGCTGCTTTTTTTCAATATCTATTGTGTAAAGCACTATATTATAAATAAAACTGCCTTGAAACACAAACGTGCGGAAGAGGCAGTGTGATACTAACATTAAAACATTTTCCTAATGCATCATTTTAATCATTTTATTAGTCAAAATAACTTTCCAAATGGCTTTTCTAAACACTGGCTGTGTCTCTCCAGTGTTCCCTGAGAGGAGTTTGGGTCCGTCGCGTCTGAGATCATCGGTGCCACACGGGTCAAGTTTATTTCAGAAACCTTAGTCCCCGTGGAAGAAATCTGTGGCATGTGCATCACCAATGTTGTGGGTGTATTTATGAGCATGATGTACACTGGGTATTTTTGGACTAGCATGAGGACAGAGCGAGCGCGAGTAGAGGGTGATCGTTTCAGGGACGCGGGGTGGGGGCTGGTGCTCAGCGCCCGGTTAATTTTATCTAACGGCCCGAGCACAATCAAAACGAGAGATTGACTCGTGGTGAAGAAGTGAGGGCCGGTGTCAAGGATACAGAGAGAGAGCGAGAGAGAGAGGCTGTTTGTGATTAATCTGGCTGCATTGCATCACCGCCCTCCGGAGCAGCCAACTGGAGCACCCAGCGAAGCGAGCGGAGTCTATTCTGAGAGCGGAGCCTCATCTCGACGCCAGCCACCACCGTCTTATGACTGCCACTAAACACCAGTGGCTCTCACATCACTCTCAGCGCTTTAGAGCTTTGACGATGACCTCATCAGGGCCATTACACAACACTTAACACCTATCGACCAGCACACCGTGAATGTCACACATTTGCTTTAACGCCAGCGTTCTGTGGCTCCATATTCATTCGGTTGGGAGAATATCTCCGATTAGTGTTTAATTCAACATGAAACATCATTCGCAGACTGTTTGTCTAACGAACATGTTGTCACATGACCTCATCATGTGGCATTTGAATGTTAAACATGAACAAAATTATTTATCTACAGGTTTTATTTTACAATGCAAAAAAAAGCACGCATTGACTACAACATAATCAGTTATTAATATATCACTGGTTCTCTTTTTGTTTTTGCATGTGTTCAAAATCTCTTTGAATGACGTCACCAGGCCGAAAATTATTTCAGCACAATTTGTCATGCGTTATCATCATAAATGAAACAATCGACTCCATGCACAACTGCGCAATATGCCTACAAAATCTTTAACGAATTATTAATAATATTTGAATAAAGGGTGAAGATGTTGATTTTCCTAGGCCGGATGACACTTTTGGTCACTAGTGTATAACGATAAAGATATTGTTTTAAAATTCGTTCTAAGGATAAAAGAATAGCAGAGTTCACACCACAACTATAGCGATAACGACAAAGAGGAACAATATCGTTAGAATCACCTTCTCAGCTTTTTTCTCCAGCTGATGAACAATGACGATAAAAACAATGACAGCCAAAAGTTTGCTTAAAGGGTTAGTTCACCCCAAAATGAAAATTCTGTCATTAATTTCTTACCCTCATGTCGTTCGACACCCGTCAGACCTCCGTTCATCTTCGGAACACAAATGAAGATATTTTAGTGTAAATCTGATGGCTCTGAAAGGCCTCCATTGGCACAATGCACGGTTCACTCTCAAGACCCTTAAAAGGTACTAAAGACGTCGTTACAAAGTCCATCTCACTACAGTGGCTCTACAATAACTTTATAAAGTGACGAGAATAGTTTTTATAAGTCGAAATAACGACTTATATAGTGATGACGATTTCAAAACACGGCCTCATGAAGCTTCGAAGCGTTATGAATCAGTGAGTCGATTCAGCAGTTTGAATCGCCAAATTTCAGCAGTTTGGCGGTTTGACACGCGATCCGAATCATGATTCGGCTCACTGATTCATAACGCTTCGAAGCTTCATGAGGCCGTGTTTTGAAATCGTCATCACTATATAAGTCGTTATTGAGAGTTTTTTTGCGCACAAAAACTATTCTCGTCACTTTATAAAGTTATTGTAGAACCACTGTAGTGAGATGGACTTTGTAACGACGTCTTTAGTACCTTTTAAGGGTCTTGAGAGTGAACCGTGCATTGTGCCAATGGAAGCCTTTCAGAGCCATCAGATTTCAACTAAAATATCTTCATTTGTGTTCCGAAGATGAACGGAGGTCTGACGGGTGTCGAACGACATGAGGGTAAGTAATTAATGACAGAATTTTCATTTTTGGGTGAACTAACCCTTTAAGGAACTTGAGCAATTAATGTGGCATAAATACAGCGTGTTAATAATAAACAATGATATTGTGTGTTGGTGTGAACGGACTTAAAGGTGCACTATGTAACTTTTCCGTCCGCTAGAGGTCGCCTATTCAAAACAACGGCGTAGTTTGATGACTTCTGGGACATGTGGTCTTCACCTCAGAATCGGGATGGGACTCGGGCAGAAATCATGTTGATGGATGTGATTATTAACCCTCAGAGCCCGACGGCATCGCCCACGACGTCACACGGCACCTCCGATAAATATCTATATTATTTCATGAAACTTTTATCGATTTTCTTACCGTTTTTTCCAGCAGAAAGCTAACGAGCTAGCCATCACGGGGGTGTCTTTGTAGCCTTTACAGAAGGTTTTCTATCCAGCCTGGAACATGTGCATCTTTTTGGAGTTGTTCAGCAATAAATCAAAACGCTTACATCCAAGATATATCCACTTGATGTCCATAATTTATACATTTTCCGTCATTTTTGCCGCTAGCGCGATGCTAGCTGCCATTTTGGATGAGGGTTTGACCAATGACAGGCTGATCCGTCATCCACGTTGGTGTGCGTCATTACGCATGAACCACAGCTCTTTTATTGTGAAGAGAGAGAGACGCACGGCTAGTGTTGAGGAGATAGAGAGAGAGACGCGCTGCAGTTTTTAGTAGTTTTGTGGAGAAAGTTTGAGGAAAAAGTTTGAGGAGAAAGTTTGAGGAGAAGTTCCTGATAGGAACTGTTTTGAGGCTTGGCACCAGTAAATATCCAAAATCCAAAGAGGCCAAAAGCGCCTGGACTTTTTTTGGAAAAATGTAAATAGTTTTGGTTCTGTATAAGTTATCATGTTTATTCCTGAGTTCCAGGACTCTAAAGACTTGAACAAACTGTTTTCCAGAGGAAATATGCTTAGCTTTTATTTATTTGTGTGTGTTTTCAATAAATATTTGAGTGATTCAATTTCCGTTTTATGTTTTCATTTGTATTTATGGTCCCATAACTTATTTTACATTCAGGTGACATCAATGCAACACAAATATACTGACAGAGCAACTTGTCTTGAAAAAAAAGAGGTGTGTCAATTGTCTGTGCACAACAGGGTTGATGTTTTACAAGCTTTTTTAGTAAATAACACCAGGCGGAAAATTAATTGTAAAAATACCCTTAGGTCTTAAAGGGTTAACGTTACTCTAGTGTGAAGCAGCGCAGGATCGAGTGTTGTGGAGCTGAGGAACCGCTGGAGCGATTGTTAATAAGATGAACGCAACACACGCCTCGCGAGCAGCGGGACTTTTATTATGCCACAGTCGCCGCTTCCGCTCCTCCGATCATGAGTGTGAGATAACGCAGCTCTGTTGATCATATTACACACATCTGAGTGTGTTAATGATGGGATGACACTGCAGTGAGAGGAAAGCGTTTCAGCAGAATAAAACCATAAACTGAGGGGAACGCAGATATGATGTCATCGACAGGCCACGCCCTCACACGTCCCGGTTCATTGGTTAAAAGAGCAATTTTCTCACGATTTACAAATAATTGGAAACATTTGGGATATTGTAAGTACTAGGGTTGGGTACCGTTCACATTTTAACCGGTATCAGTATCGGTACCCAACGGTACCTTTTTTCGGTACTTTTGGGATGTTTAGGGATCAATAACTGTAAAGAACCTGTAAGTCGTGTTATTGACATTATGCCAGAGCTGCCCTTCTCTCTGTCTGCCATTGTCTGTGATGTTTGTTTACTGTAATATTTACTAGTAAATAGTAGGCTACTAGGTACTTAATTTAAAAACAACCATATTATTATTTTTTCGTTTTAATTTAATTTCTATGAAAAGATTTCCCACTAATTATGTGTTGTGTATTTTCTGGTAATCAAATGAAGACATAAGACATTAATTTAATTGATCTTTTAATTTAAATTAACTTTTTTTTATAAAACAAAGTGCTGCACAACAGAGCTTTATATGGTTAAAATTAAAACATGAAGAAAATTTGTAATTTATTACTTAAAAAATAAAGTTTTGATAATTTATTATTATTGCATTTGTGTTAGTATTATTAATTGAGACGTATCTAAACTCTACTGTACAACAGTAATATATTTATCAAGTTAGCCGAACTTTTATTTTGACGGGTTGTCGTGAAGACCTTTGAGTTTCTGTGTTTATGACATTACGGTAGTTTTCCTTAAATGAAACGGTATAATGCTCATAAAGTGATTCTCAGTGGCTCTGGAAATGACGTTTGTGCGTTCATGTCCTCATACGAGAGGCAGAGATGGAAACGCGACTGTCACGCGCGATTCTGTGTGTATGTGTGTGTGTGTGTGTGTGTGTGAGGTAAACCGCGCGTCTAACGTTACGGCATTCATTCGCACAGAGACACGCAGGATTCATATTTAAATAGTCTTTTTGCGGTTTAATATTCACAGACATTAGTCTATATCACAAGATGCGTTCTCAGGTACCGAAATTTGGTACCGATTGATTTAATGTGAATCGCTACTCGGTAGTACCGATGTAATTCGGTCGGTGCCCTAAAAAGTACCGAGTTCGGTACCCAACCCTAGTAAGTACTCATTTAAACAAAATATATAACACATGGCTTGTGGTTTTGGGATATTTTACTGAAAATTTTTTACATAGTGCACCTTTAATTAAATTTTTTAATCAAAATGTTTAGTCTATTCAAAAAAGTGTTCAAATCAATAATAGTGGTTTATTTGTGATGTCTGTGTTATGGTATTATTTGAATATCATTTAAAAAATAATGGCTTATGAACGGAGTTGGGGAAAGTTACTTTTAAAAGATACGATATTGCATTACTCCCTAAAAAAGTAACCGTTTTAGTTACTTTTTCTGGAAAGTAATGTTACTTTCTGTCACCTGGGCTGGGTTTGCTTTTTTTTTTTTTTTTTTTAAACAACAAAAAAGTTAGGCTATATTTTGGCAAATGTAACCAAAAGTGAAATGAATAATCCTCAGACTGAAGGAAATAAAATTTCATATCTGTACAGTTGAGGGCGCAGCTCAAACAAACCTCAAACAAAACACAAATGTGAAGGATTTCTCTAAAGTCATTTGTTTGAATTGGATTATCGAGGGACAGCAACAGACATTGGTCAGTAAAGTGAGATTAAATACATAAAGTATATTTGTGTTAAATGGGAAAACAAAGTAACTTGCATTACTTTTTTGAAAAAGTAACTTTCGTTTTAGCACAATTTTTGTTGTAAATGTAAAAGTAGTTACTTGATTTGTTATTTAACTCTGATGACATAACTCACATTACTTGTAATGCATTACCCCCAACACTGTTTATGAATAAATGAATCATATAGAATATCATCATGTGACATTATTGCACCATGGTTCACCACATGACTCCTCCAGCGCTGCAGAGATGACCTGAACATCACAGCGCTCCAGACTGCGGTCTAATATCAGACGAGATCCTGGAGGAAAATCACAAATTATTTTTTTAATGTAAGTAACTTCAGGGAGGTTTATGCTCAACGTAATTCAACATTCTCTGAAAACAAGTCTTCATACCTGACACAATTTCACATCTACGCTGGACAATTAAGGTCAAGTACATTGCGTTGTGGGATCTGGAAAGGAAGGAAGGAAGAAAGAAAGAAAATGAAGGACGGAAGAAAGAAAGAAAGAAAGAAAGAAAGAAAGAAAGAAAGAAAGAGGAATGAAGGAAGTAGGGATGGAATGAAGGAAGTAGAGACAGAAGTAAGGAAGAGAGGAAGGACGGCAGATGGAAGGAAGAAAGACAGGAAGGAATAAAGGAAGTAGGGATGGAATGAAGGAAGTAGGGACAGAAGTAAGGAAGAGAGGAAGGACGGACAGATGGAAGGAAGAAAGACAAGAAGGAATAAAGGAAGTAGGGATGGAATGAAGGAAGTAGGGACAGAAGTAAGGAAGAGAGGAAGGATGGACAGATGGAAGGAAGAAAGACAGGAAGGAATAAAGGAAGTAGGGATGGAATGAAGGAAGTAGGGACAGAAGTAAGGAAGAGAGGAAGGACGGACAGATGGAAGGAAGAAAGACAGGAAGGAATGAAGGAAGTAGGGACAGAAGTAAGGAAGAGAGGAAGGACAGACAGATGGAAGGAAGAAAGACAGGAAGGAGGGACAGAAGTAAGGAAGAGAGGAAGGACAGACAGATGGAAGGAAGGAAGGAAGAGAGAAAGACAAGAAGGAAAGAAGTAGGGACGGACAAAAGGAATGAAGTTAGTAAGGAATAGGGATGGACAGAAGGAATGAAGGAAGTAAGGACAGACGGAAGGAAGAGAGGAAGGATAGACAGATGGAAGGAAGGAAGGACAAAAGAAAGAAAGACAGGAAGGACGAAAGAAAAACAGGACAGAAGGTAGAGAGGAAGGACGAAACATAGGAAGGAATGAAGGAAGTAGGGACTGACGGAAGGAAGGAAGAGAAGAAGGATGGACAAAAGACAGGTAGGAATGAAGAAAGACATGAAGGAAGTAGGGACGGACAAAAGGAATGAAGGAAGTAAGGACAGACAGAAGGAAGAGAGGAAGGACAGACAGATGGAAGGAAGGAAGGACAAAAGAAAGAAAGACAGGAAGGATGAAAGAAAGAAAGACAGGAAGGACGAAAGAAAGACAGGACGGAAGGAAGAGAGGAAGGACGAAAGACAGGAAGGAATGAAGGAAGTAGGGACGGATGGAAGGGAAGAAGGAAGAACGAAAAAAAGGAGAGAAAAAAAGACAGGAAGGAATGAAGGAAGTAGGGACGGACGGAAGGAAGGAAGGAAGAAAGGACAGAGGAAAATAAGGAAGAGAGGAAGGAAGGACAGACGGATGAAGGAAGGAAGTAAGAAAGACTTGATTTTTTCCCATCAGGAATTGATGCTTTTCCAAATATAGCCAAACTAGGCTAAGAAAAAAAGAAAGAAAGAAAGAAAGAAAGAAAGGTAATTGTTTCCACCAGGAATTGATGGGATGGTGAAAAGCGTCTTTATATTATACGTTTGAAAAATATGAGGGATGATGTCATCTGAAACTGAAAGACAAAAGTGTTTAGAATAATGTGCTCTGAGAAATCCTTCATAAGAAGAGCAGGAATCAGCCAGAGTTAGAGCTCACACCAGACCTGCAGCTCGGCTTGTTCCAGTCAAATCCAGAAGTGTTTGGGTGATTTGGTGTCTCAGAATTACAGTAATGGAATCTCTCTCTCTAACACACACACACACACACACACACACACACTCTCTCTCTCTCTCTCTCACACACACACACACACACACACACACACACACACACACACACACACACACACACACACACACACACACACACACACACACACACACACACACACACACGGATGCACACTCTCTCTCTCTTTTACACACTCTCTGTTTCTCACACACACACACACACACACACAGCCCTTGGCTAAACTCTAAATTAAAGACCTGGCGATGTACTGCGCTCCTTTGAGGCTAACAGCTAATGAAATGGAGCCGCTGAGCCCCAGAGCGCTGGTCACAGAGCGACACCTGACACTCTCTGTCTGTCTGTCTGTCTGTCTGTCTGTCTGTCTGTCTGTCTGTCTGTCTGTCTGACTGCAGCCGCTGTAAATATCAGCATTATTGAACACCGCTTTCATCAGACACTGATTCAACTGGACTTTAAAACACTCAAATCAGATGATCGCGTATGATATTTGAATTTGAAGACTCTCTTACTTACTTTTAAAAGTTACAGTCTTGCATTACTCCCTCTCAACACTCGCAATAAAAACAAACAAATGAACACAATGTGATGTATTTATCTAAAGTCATTCTGCTGATTATAGTTGAATTGGATTATTGAGGGACAGCAACAAAGACATTGGTTAATAAAGTGAGATTAAATAAGCTCCAGTGCCGTCCCAATATAAAGTGATGAGGAAAGTTTGCAGCAGATCTCCTGTATTGTGATGTTCATCTGAGTGAAACGGATTATCAGGAAAGAAACTGTATGAGACGGGGACTCTGTCCAGTGGCTGTTGATTTAGTGGAGGGGGATCTGAATGCAAGTTTGCAGGCGATTTTAAGAAAAAGGCGGGATTCAAGCGGACTAAATGTTCCACCGGCAAACCAAGTTTTTACATTTTGATTCAAAATTACTAGGTCAAAAGTAAAAAAAAATCAATTAAATATATATGCATGGGTTGTTTACAACAAGATCAATAATGTGCATTTACAAAATAGATGGGACACACCACTATTTTTGAAAATAGGCTCATTTTCCGACTCCCCTAGAGTTAAACAGTTGAGTTTTACCGTTTTCGAATCCATTCAGCCGATCTCCGGGTCTGGCGGTAGCACTTTTAGCATAGCTTAGCATAGATCATTGAATCTGATTAGACCGTTAGCATCTCTCTCAAAAAAATGACCAAAGAGTTTCAATATTTTTCCTATTTAAAACTTGACTCTTCTGTAGTCACATTGTGTAAATAAAATAAATTAAAAAAGTAAAAATATGCATGGTTTTATAATGTTATACTAAAAATAAAAATAAAAACAATGGGGGAAATGCTTAAGATAACCTGTAGAAAGAAAAAAAAACACATTAAGTACACAGAATAATATAAGTGGACTTTTTTTGTGTAATTGCGATTACATTTTATTGAACGATTACATAATTGTGGCATCCGTAATTGTAATCACGATTACAAATTCGATTAATTGTGCAGCCCTAGTTGTCAATATGAATTACATACAAATACTCAAAATCATGTTGTAAAAATACATTAGTAAGGATAAGAGGTAGGTTTAGGTTAAATAATGTACAGTAATGAAACTCATTATTTCTATGGAAAGTCCTAATAAAACATGGAAACCCAACTTGTGTGTGTGTGTGTGTGTGTGTGTGTGTGTGTGTGTGTGTGTGTGTGTGTGTGTGTGTGTGTGTGTGTGTGTGTGTGTGTGTGTGTGTGTGTGTGTGTGTGTGTAATGTATTTGTAAACATTTTAAGGAACACAGAATATGAATGAATGTCTAAAAAGTTTGGTTTAAAGCACTAAATGTCATTTTTCCATGATCCTAATCTAAAGTGAGAACTATTTACTGCTAATAAGTTTTTAAAGTGTTATCTGACTCTGTACATATGAGCTTATTAAACAATAATTTGATCATTACAGTGGCAATAAATGAAGAACTCACTATTTGTATAGTCTGTAAATGTATTAACTACAGTTTATAAAATATTAACTATACAGTTTGCAAATGATTTGGAAGTACTTTAGTTATTATAAAGTGTTCCCAAAATTCTGAACAAATACATAAATCCTGTACGCACAACATCATTTTGAGCATTGAGAGAATGTTGCATGAATCAAAGTATCATTTATCCAACTAATAACCCCGATAAGCACAATCACGGCCGTTTGTTTGTTTGTGCTGTAGTCGGTGTAGGCTGTCATTTCTGTCCTCAGACTCTATTCCTCAGTGGATTCCAGCAGCTTACCGCGTTATCCTCAGGAGAGCTTCTCCAGGTCCCACTATAAATAGACCAATTAGAGCTGTTTTTCTGCGGCGGGTGTGCGGTTTCTTACAACAGCCCACTCACCCACGAGAGAGGGGTCATTAGTGGGGCTGTCACCAGCGGCAGGCCGACCAGCTCACCTGCGTGCTCGGGTTTTGGGAGCGTTTGAATGCAATCAAGTCATTTTAGAGGAATTACTGTGAGTTGCGTGTGTGGGCATGGATCGCCTATTAATTTGTCTCAAAATGCCCGTTTTACTCGTCTATAATAGATGTGTCCCCCGCCAGTGTGAGCGAATTAATTTAGCCAGCGCTGAGGGGAGTTTTACACCCCGAGACGGCATTACTTAACAGAGAAATCTGTCTCTTCCTCCACCCCCCCTTCACCCACAATCCCCGTTGCCGCAGGACATCGCATAAGATGTGCTCTCACCCAATTTGTTTGCCTTTCTGCTTAATTGACTGCGCTTGATTGCTCCTGTTAAATCACAGAGAAGCTGTGAAGGAACTCCGGCCGCTTTTATCGCTTTGTTTGTTTTATGATGCTACGCATTTCATTTCTCCGAATAGCGATGGAACACGAAACCCGTTCCCTTCGGGACTACAGAAATCATCCCGATTCCCTGGGCTCCCATAAGGCTTGGCAGCTTTTTGATGGTTCCATTGTGCGGCGTTTCCTGGGTGCCGCAGACTGAGTTTCGCGCGGTTCTGAAGCGTAAGACAGCCGCGAACCCAGAGCCCCAGAGCCGCAGGGCTGGCTGTCAAAACCGGCTGGTCGTCTGGGATTACTCCAGATTGGAGCTCATTAGCGTCCCGCTGAGAATCACACTCTAAATGGTATCAAGCAGCTATTTTAGACGAGGTAATCTCGAGAACGTGGTATTTTGTGGTGCTTGAATTATTTCCCAGAGATCTGGAGGGGGAAACAAAAGTGCCGTCCGCGGCGAGGGGTGAAAAGTGTTGTTTGGCTTCACGGAACGCAACAGTTGAACATCGTCGCTGTCAACACGCCGCGCCGGTGCCAGTGGATTTAGCCCTGTCTGCGGTTAAACGGCTAAATGATGGGACGACACATACTTCAAGCAAAAACAAAATATAGCTGCAAACAGCCATTAAGGGGCAAAGCACAAAGAAGCCACGATATGTCATGCCACCATGACTGGGGGCATCAAACCAACTGCAAAATTGAGCAATTAAAGACACATTAAGATGATTTTAGGCTGAAAAATCATAAATGCAGTCACTGGTAATATGATTTAATGGTTTATCACTTTTGACCAATAGGTGGCGCTGTGACAAAGGTGTCAAAAGAGTCAAAATTTGGTGTCAATACGCCAAAGCATTGCAGAGATACAGCCTCAGAGTCGTTTTGGCATCATGCCATCAAATATGAAAAAGGTTTTCGCTATTGACATGAAATCCACAACTTTTTTCCGGAACGGTCTGAAGATGATACGATTCGATTTTGGTGAAAATCTGAGCAATGGTCTAGGAGGAGTTCGAAAAAGTACGTTTTTAAAGAAAATCAAAATGGCGGACAGGAAGCTCGGCTGATTATGTCCAAATTCGTATCTATGTTCTCAGCAGGAATCTATTAAGACCAGTTTCATTACAATTGGCTAATTTAATCAAAAGTTATTCACATTTTTGGGAATTGCCCGAATAACTTTTGACCACAAGATGGCATGAGTGTCTTCAGGGCATGGTGCTGAAGACACATACCAAGTTTTGTAATGATACGCCAATGCGTTCGTAAAATATAGCATTTTACGACAAAATTCAAAATGGCCAACACTCAAAATGGCTGGTATGGGAAAATTGGTAACACTATTTTGATGGTCCCTTTTCGAACATTCTGTTGACTATAAGTAATTTTGCAACTACATGTCAACTTGGCATGCTGCACCTAATCTAGATACCTTTTTTTTTTTTTTGGCCAAACCGTTCAGAAGATATAAGATATTTTCCATTCCATTTTGCATATCTCCTGAACACTAGGTGGCGCTGTGCCGAATCTGCAGGTAACCTCAGACCATGGTTGTCATCATAGATATACATAATAAAGGCTAGATGTCTCGTCCGCGCTGCTGGCCAATGGAGGTCGACGTCCGCACCTGGCAGCCATTTTGTCTACGTCAGCTCGCTCACTCGTAACATTGTGTTTTAATGGGGCAGGTACTTTTTAAATAACCATAACTTGCTAAATTTTCTACCAATTTTCAAACTGTTTGGTTTGTTATAAACGTCAGAGATGTAGTTATGACACTGCATACTTATGAATAATTATTCATAATTTGTTCAAGCATCCAGAATTATAGCCACATTAATAACGTTCGTAAGAAACCAAACCATTTGTAAATCCGTCAAGATTTCAGTGAGATGAGAGTTTTTGTGTTCAGATCACTCAGCTTACATCAGGCACCACAGAGCCCGCTAGAAAGCTTGCCGTTGACAAGATGGCCGCCGGTGATTACTTTAGAGACTTTTAAGACATCTAGCCTTTATTATGGATATCTATGGTTTTCATAACCAAGCGGCAACCTCTTGAAGCCGATACGGAAGTGACTTAAACTGCAGTTCATTGACTGACCACTAGAGACAGACTCTAGAAGGAGCAGAATCTCATTGAGCTCATGTTAAAATGCCCAACTTTACAGCAGAAGAACACATGTTTACAGTCTGGGACAAATTGTGTTTTTGGTCTATACGGCCAATTTTGCCCTTCATGACGACTGAGAGGGGGGTGAATTTTTTTATAACTCATTTGTTTACATTATATAAAGCCTTAAAGTGCTGCATAATTAAGGGCGTGGTCACTTTGAGTGACAGGTGGATTGCCGTTTGTCTGCTGTCTGTTAGTCATCACGTCAGCTCAGCTCCGCCCACGTCCCGCCTCTTTGCCCATGTTCTATTATCCGGGAGTGGGTGACGTAACGGACACTACGTCCATATTTTTTTTACAGTCTATAGTCATAACACACACCAAGAACGGTCAGAATACGGCAAAACATTACAGAGATATAGTCTCATGTCCATTCTGGCTCGCTCTTCGTCGAATTCGTTTGCACATTATTCGAGAGCAGTTTCACAAATCAACTTGAATAGGAGTAGTTCGAAAATGTCGTTTTTAAAAATTTTAATGATTGTGAATCGTATTGAGCCATATCTTGAATTTTGTCTCTAGCCCTTGCAGTTCAAAAGTTATTAGGATAAAGATGGGTGCAATTTTGGACAGTTGGTGGCACTAGAGGGAATACATTAGAGACTCCAAATTTGCTGTGGTGGCAGTTCAGACTGTCCTCTTACTGTGTGCCAAATTTCATAACTTTCCCACAAGCGGTTCTATGGGATGCCATTGACTTCCAAAGCAGAAGAAGAATAGGAACACTGAGGATTACAGTAGATGTCAAAGCAATTTGTGTTCAGTGATTCTCAACTGGTTTTGCCTTTCAACCCTGATTTTATATATCAAGCAGTGTCTGACTACTGTAACATAATTGTTTGTTAAAAACATTGAAAAGTTTTATGTGGTATATTGTTGTGCCTGGATTATTTCCGAGAGATCTGAGGGGGGGGAAACAAAAGTGGCACCGGTTGTTTGGATTCACAGACACAACAGATGAGCGTCGTCGCTGTCAACACGCCGCGCCGGTGCCAGTAGATTTAGCCCTGTCTGCGGTTAAACGGATTGCTAAATGATGGGACAACACATACATCAAGGTGCTTCCCGTCTCACTGGACCTCAGCCAACGGCAGACAAGACGATGGAGCCGTGACCCTGAAACACGAGCGCCGCTAATAGTCTAATTACACGAGCTACGTCAAGAGCACATACACGGCAAACACAAGCGCTCTCATTGGAAGAGAAAGAGAGGAAATCCAACGCTGATCCGACCACCAACTCGCCACAATATGATCCCTTTTAAGCTCTTGGGCTTGATGGGATGCCAAGTGGCCCCGCGTCCAGTCCCTTGAAATAAACTGTGCTAAAAAGACTTCTCAACTGGTTTTGCTTCACGTCCCTGATTTTATCTATTAGACATTAAGCTGTGGCTTGTACTGTAGGAATATATAGTAAAGTGTAATGTATTCCTGTGATCAAAGCTGAATTTATCATCATTACTCCAGTCTTCAGTGTCACATGATCCTTCACAAATCACTCTAATATGAGGATTTGATGCTCAAGAAACATTTATGATTATCATCCCTGTTGAAAACAGTTGAGCTGCTTCATATTTCAGGGATACATTTAAGTTTCTTTGATAAACAGAAAGTTCAATACAATTGAATTCAATTTAATGCATCCTTGCTGAATAAAAGTATTAATTTCTTTCAAATAATACAAAAATCGTACTGATCCCAAACTTTTGAACGGTAGAGCAAAAATATTATATATATATATACACACCGACCATGCATAACATTATGACCACCTTTCTATTATTGTGTTGGTCCCTCTTTTGCTGTCAAAACAGCCCTGACCCGTCGAGGCATGGCCTCCACTAGACCCCTGAAGGTGTGCTGTGGTATCTGGCACCAAGATGTTAGCAGCAGATCCTTGTAAGTTTCGAGGTGGGGCCTCCATGGATCGGACTTGTTTGTTCAGCACATCCCACAGATGCTCGATTGGATTGAGATCTGGGGAATTTGGAGGCCAAGTAAACGCCTCAAACTCATTGTTGTGCTCCTCAAACCATTCCTGAAGTTTTTGTGGTTTGTGGCGGCGCATTATCTGCTGAAAGAGCCACAGCCAGCAGGGAATACCGTTTCCATGAAAGGCTGGACATGGGCTCAACAATGCTTAGGTAGGTGGGACGTGTCAAAGTAACATCAAAATAGATGGAGGACCCAAGGTTTCCCAGCAGAACATTGCCCAGAGCATCACTGCCTCCGCCGCCACGCCTTCTTCCCATAGTGCACCTGGTGCCATGTGTTCTCGAGGTAAGCCACACACACACACACACCCGGCCATCCACGAGATGTAGAAGAACACGTGATCATCAGACCAGGCCTCCTTCTTCCATTGCCCTGTGGTCCAGTTCTGATGCTCACGTGCCACTGTTGGCGCTTTGGGTGGGGTCAGGGGTCAGCATGGGCATCCTGACTGGACTGCGGCTGTGCCGCTCCATACACAAACAAAGATGCTCTGTGTATTCTGAACCCTTTCTATCAGAACCAGCATTAACTTCTAGAGCAGTTTGAGCTCCAGTAGCTCGTCTGTTTGATCGGACCACACAGACATCAATGAGCCTCGGCCGCCCATGACCCAGTGGCCGGTTCTCCACTGTTCCTTCCTTGGAGCACTTTTGATAGAGTCTGACCACTGCAGACCGGGAACACTCCACAAGAGCTGCAGTTTTGGAGATGCTCTGACCCAGTCGTCTAGCCGTCACAATCTGGCCCTTGTCAAACTCACTCAAATCCTTACACTTGCCCATTTTTCCTGCTTCTAACACATCAACTCTGAGGACAAAATGTTCACTTGCGGCCTAATATATCCCACCCACTAACAGGAGCCGTGATGAAGAGATCATCAGTGTAAATATATACCATTATAATAATATTTATAATTATAATATTTATAATTTTTAATGCATTTAGCATAGTTTTTTTTCTTTACTTTTAGCATTATATATCAAACAGCAATTTTTTTGGGGCATATAGCAAACAGCAAAAAAAAAAAAAAGGAAACAAAAAACCTTAATGCATTTCTAATGATTTTTCTTAAACTCACCAGTGCTGGTGACCTCACCAGGCTTCTTAATTAGCCTAACCAACAACACTTCTGTGGTCGACCACCTTTCCCACAAAAGACCATGATGGATGGTTGACTAGCCTCAGCAGATATTCCCTGCAGGGAAGATGCAACAGTTTAGCACTGGCATATGAATAACCCGTGCATGTCAGGTGGTATAAACCCATGCATGTCCCAATATCGTTTCCTTTGATCTGATACGCCTAGTGCCACTCGTTTCCCCCCAGCAGCGGATTGGCTTTCTCGCTCCGTAACGGCTCCCGTTTCAGCCTTAGGTCTCTGTCTCCAGCCTCCTTATCAGGTAACCTACCTGCTGAAAGTCAACTAGTAGAGGAAAGCTTCAACAGCGGGCCGGCGTGGACCTAGAAAGCCCCTCTATTGTAATGTAAAGCCTCGAGTCAATGCAAAATGCACAGACTCTAATGAGTGACCCAGCGGGGTAGCCATTAATTAGCTGAGATGGATAATTAGTAGTAATTAAGAGCGTTTTCACCATGCACGTTTGTTATGTCAGGCATTGCGTCAGCCGAGCCAATTTGTAAAGGTTTGGGTTAATTATTTTCGAAAGCGAATCAGATACTTTTGAGTCTGTCATCTCATTAAGCATGTGAATGACAGGGGCCGCGGAGCAGGTAACCTCGCCGTGGAGCCGCGCGCTTCCCGTTAGATCCGGAATCTAATATGGAGATGCAGAAATTACAGACAGGGCACGGGATGAATTATTCAGTCAAGACTGCCAGTTCGCTGATTAATTAATCATCAAGCACCTCTCTGCTGGGGTTTATCTGAGAGCCAGGCAAATGGACTGTTTGCGTTTCGCTGGATCTCTTTGTAGCGCTGGCTACGAGTTTCAATCAGCAAGAGACTTCAGAGTCATAAACAGAAGCGAGAAAGTAGAGACGTCGACTTGAGTTGCATTGCATTTATCCTTAAAACTGAGTCTGAAAGCAAAGGGAAGCTGCTCAGTCGCAGCGCTGCTAGAATCCAGCACACACCTGTGGAAACAAGTATTACCCATAGACTGCAAAAATCACCCATAGGATTCTGAAGAGCAGTTTTGAAGCGTAAAGTAGGGTCGAGCTGGCCGTCGCCATCTTGGCATCGTGTCATTGCGGATCACTCCCGGATAACAGAAAATGGGCAAAGAGGCGGGACGTGGGCGGAGCTGAGGTGATGTGATGACTAACAGACAGCAGACAAACGGCTATACACCTGTCACTCAAAGTGGCCACGCCCTTAATTATGCAGAACTTTAAGGCTTTATATAATGTAAACGAATGAGTTATAAAAAAATTCACCCCCCTCACAGTCGTCATGACGGGCAAAATTAGCCGTATAGACCAAAACCACAATTTGTCCCAGACTGTAAACATGTGTTCTTCTGCTGTAAAGTTGGGCATTTTAACATGAGCTCAATGAGATTCTGCTCCTTCTGGAGTCTGCCTCTAGTGGCCAGTCAATGAACTGCAGTTTAAGTCACTTCCGTATCGGCTTCAAGAGAAACTGGAGGAGGTTGCCGCTTGGTATTATCAAATTAACTAATAAATTCATCATTCATATAGGCTATAGCTCATTAGACTAAATGCATGCTGATGATGGTGTTTTAATGGTTTGTAGTAACTATTACTATTGCTAGTTAAGGTTAGTGATTTTTGGTAACACTTTAGAATAATGTCAAATTAGTTAACATTAGTTCATGCATTAAAGGATTAGTTCACTTTTAAATAAACTTTTGCTGATATTTTACTCACCCCCATGTCATCCATTTCAGTGCAGCTTCAAAGGGCTTTAAAAGATACCAGATGATGAATAAGGGTCTTATCTAGCGAAACGATCAGTTTCTGCGAGAAACCAAGCAGCATTTATACTATTATTTTACCTCTTTTCAGATGAACGTGATCATCTCTGAGCTCCGCCATAACTTCCGCTAAGTGAGGTCAAAATACAAGCGTGGTCATAGATATATCGATCATAGATGCCTCATTCTACTGATCCGTGCAGGCCCTAATGAGGCATCTACGTGTACATCTATGACTACGCTCGTATTTTGACCTCACTTAGCGGAAGTTATGGCTGAGCTCAGAGATGATCACGTTCGTCTGATTAGCGGTAAAATAATAGCATAAATACTGCTCGGTTTCTCGCAGAAACTGACCTAAGACCCTTATTCATCGTCTGGTATCGTTTAAAGCCCTTTGAAGCTGCACTGAAACTGTCATTTGGACCTTGAACCGTTTGGAGCCCATTGAAGTCCATTATATGGAGAAAAATCCTGGAATGTTTTCATCAAAAACCTTAATTTCTTTTCGACTGCAGAAAGAATGACATGGACATCTTGGATGACATTGGGGTGAGTAAATTATCAGCAAAAGTTTATTTAAAAGTGAACTAATCCTTTAACTAACTAACTAACAATAAGCAATAGGTTTTTACTAACCATTTTGGTCACACATTAGATTAGGATCCAATTCTCACTATTAACTATGACTTTTGCCTCAATAAACTCCTAATTTCTGCTACTGTGAGGTAGTTGTTAAGTTTAGGTATTGGGTGGATTAAGGGATGTAGAATATAATCATGCAGAATAAGGCATTAATGTGTGCTTTATAAGCAACCCGTAACCCGTGTTTTTCCAACCTTCTACCAATGTAAGTGCACTGGAACGGCAGTCAAACCCGTGACTTCCCACCCGTGAACTGGAACTAGATCGATGTACTCCCAGTTACGAGCTCTGACGCCACATAGCCCGCGAAACAACAATGGCAGCCCCTACGGATGCGGTGGGAATATACAAATAACGTAAAATCAAAGGTCTAACAGCTTCTCTTGCCTTATGCACCGTTTTTCTCCTCCGTTTCCCTCAAATAAGCAAGGAGTAAGCACCTTTGGAGATAGAAATGATTGTAAATGAGCATAAGCCTCGTACGGTCTGCCATGCTTTGTTTACATCCAGCTACCACAATGCCTTGCGCTCAAGCAGTTTGGCGTGACTTTGTCTGGAACGCAGTATTAATATCAGTAATATGCTTGCTAATAAGCTAGTTAATAGTGAGAATTGGACCCTACACTAAAGTGTTATTAATCTTTGTTACAACTGTTCATTGTTAGCTCATATCAGCTCAGGTCCATTAAATAACATTAACAGATACAACAGATACAAGATTAATAAATGCTTTAGAAATATTGTTTGTTAAATCATCCAAACTAATGTTACTAAATGGGACTTAATGTAAAGTGCTACCCAATTAACTAATAAATGCATCATTCATATAATTCATTAGACAAAATGCTGGCTGTTTGAATGGTTTGTATTTACTTACTGTCCGCTTGTTAAGTCGTGGCGTAAGGAACGCCGTTTCTGGGTCCAAGCCTCAACTCGTTTCACTTGAGAATGCCATCGACGGCCGTTTATGAGCGCTATTTATTCATATTAAACATCAAACATTTTAAAAACTTGAACATTTTAAATACTTACAGTCTCTGTGCTCACAGCGTCACAGACATTATTATTTAAACGATTTATAAAAGATGAATCACTGTCTTCCCATATGGAATTTCGGTATGGAGATAAAGGTTATGCTTATAATTTTTATTGTAGTATTACACCACATTGTGTGTGTATATTAGCAGCGTTTGTTGTTTTTCTTCTGGTATGAGATAGAGCGTTTAGACCTGAAAGCGCTGCCTTTATTTCTTTTCGACTGAAGAAAGATCTCGGATGAGATGGGGGTGAGTAAATTACCAGGAAATTTTCATTTCGGAGTGAACTAATCCTTTAAGTGACCAGGCTTACAATTTTCACCTGGCGGTCAATAAAATGTCCACGGATGAGCTCTTCAGTATCAGTCAGCAACTGCATAGCAATGCACTAAAAACAAGTACTGATACACAATCACAGGTACATCGCAATGATTTTTGAGCCGTTTGTGATACGTTTCCCCCCTCACTAAAGGTATCGACTACAAGTCGGAGGTGTTGAGGCATTGATAGCGCAGATTTGGTCTAAAAGGAGCGGAGTTTTTCCTGCACTAATCAAAGCTCAGGGAGCTGAAGTGCGGCTCGGGTTACAGCGAGGGGCTGCTGGAGGAGTTTGCAGCTGCCTGGCAGAGGAAAACGGCAGGAGGCCTTCGCTCGGTGTGACGGGGGGAGAGACGCTCAGTGGGCCGTCAGCACAGCAGCACAGCTGCTTTTTTCAGTCCATCACAGACCCCCAGCTCCCCCCAGCTCCTGACACGCTGAGGCCTTCTCTCGAAGACAAGGAGAGGTCAGCCAGCAGCTAAAGGTGGGGGGCTTTGAGGAATTGGAGGGAAAGGGAGTGAAAAAGAGAGAAAAGAGGCGAAAAGAAAAAGCTGTATTGATGTTTCCACCCCTGAATCCCAAGCCATGTTGAGTCATACGTACGGCAACCGACCAAGAGCCACAAGTCAAGCTCGTGGGGGATGGGGGTCCACCAAATCCATATCCATATGGTCTGGATCATGAGCGGTCCTCAACTGGTGGGTCACGACCCAAAAATACCTCGCAGGTCTGTTTGGAAAGGGTCACAAGAAGTGAAACGGTGTTCGATGCGAATAATCCAAAAAATACACCTCTAGTGTAAGTCGCTTTTGATATACACGATTTCTGTATCGTCAAAGATTGAAATCATCTTGTAGAAGCCAGTCAAATTAGATGAATGCCAAACCGAACAAAATTATGCAGGATAAAAGATAATACGAACCAAACTACATCCTTTTATTGGCTGCTGACATTATTACATTACATATTTATGCATTTGCATTTATCCAAAGCGACAGAAGTGCATTGTGACTAAATGTCTTGCAAGCAACATATAGTAAAATAATAATAATAATAAAAACATAGCTGCTAGCAGCAATTATCAGGGCCATGCACAAAAAAGAACAATGTGACACGCAAGCATGGCTGGGAGCTTCAGAAAAACGGCAACAAGTAATTGAATATGATTTACTTTTGTCAAAATGGCTGAAAAATCACAAATACTGTCATATGATTAATTTGCTTATCACTTTTGACCAATAGGTGGCGCTGTTATCAATTTATTATGGTGCACTCTAAAAAAATACTGGGTTAAAAATAACCCAAGTTGGGTTGAAAATGGACTAACCCAGCAATTGGGTTAAATGTTTGCTTAAAACAAACCAATTGCTTGGTTAGTCCATTTTCAACCCAACTTGGGTTATTTTTAACACAGCATTTTTTAGAGTGTGTGGTCAGTGTGAGGTGACAATGACACATAAAAAGTTTGGTGCCGATATGCCAAAGGTTTGCAGAGTTACAGCCTCAGAATCAGCTTGGCATCATGAAAACAAATTCATTGATGCGTTACTCGAGAACGGTTTGGTCTATCAAAAAGCTTTTGATAACTTTCTGCCGGCATTGTCTCAAGATGATCTGAGCCAATTTTGGTGAAAATCAGACCAACGGTCTAGGAGGTGTTCTAAAAAGTAGGTTTTCAAAGAAATTCAAAATGGCGGACAGCAAGTTCGAGCAAGTCGGCATGACCAAAGAAATCTATAAAGACCAGTTCAATTAAAATAGGCAAAATTTTAGGAAATTTCACTATAACTTTGAACCATATCTCAAAACTTTTTGAGTACCTTAAGGGTATGGTCCCAATGACACACATCGAGTTTCGTAACAATGCACTAATGCGGTTGTACAATACAGCATTTTAGGACAAAAAGCTAACTCGGCATGATGCACTGAATCAGAAGAGACCAGTTTTATGATTTTTGTGCAAAACATTCAGAAGTTATAAGCAAAAATAGCCATTTTTCTATATCTCCTGACCAGTAGGTGGCGCTGTGCTGAAACGCTGCATGTAGCCTCAAGTCATGCTTGTGATGACATGTACCAAGTTTGGTCTGAATTCGCTAAAGTGTTGCGGAAATATAGCCTTGCGTCCAATTTGACGTGATATTCGTCGAATTCGTTCGCACATTATTCAAGAACAACTTTTTCCCAGCATGGCCTCAAGATAATCTGATTAAATTTTCTTGAAAATCAGAGAAACCATCTAGGATGAGTTAAAAAAATAAATAACAATTTGGCGGGAACATTTCTACAATGGAAGATGATACCATTGTAAACTAACAGATACAATAGGTGCCATCGCACCATTCGGTGCTTGGCCCCTAATAATACAAATGCAAAAATACAATATATTAAAGGGTTAGTTCTCCCAAAAATGAAAATTCTGTCATTAATTACTTACCCTCATGTCGTTCTACAGTGCAGGTTCTACAATAACTTTATGAATCGACGAGAATAGTTTTTGTGCGCAAATAATATAGTTATATAGTGATGACCGATTTCAAAACACTGCATCATGAAGCTTCGAAGCGTTATGAATCAGTGAGTCGATTCAGCGGTTTGGATCGCCAAAGTCACTTGATTTCAGCAGTTTGGCGGTTTGACTCACTGATTCATAATACTTCAAAGCTTCATGATGCAGTGTTTTGAAATCGGTCATCGCTATATAAGTCGTTATTTAGGTTTTTTTTGCACACAAAAACTATTCTCGTCGCTTCATAAAGTTATTGTAGAACCACTGTAGGGAGACGGACTTTGTAACGACGTCTTTAGTCCATTTTATGGGTCTTGAGAGTGTAAAGTACATTGTGCCAATGGAGGCCTTTCAGAGCCATCAGATTTCAACTAAAATATTTTCATTTGTGTTCCGAAGATGAACGGAGGTCTTACGGGTGTCGAACGACATGAGGGTAAGAAAGTTCATTTTTGGGTGAACTAACCCTTTAATGTAGTTCTTGTGATTCAGCCTTCAGGGACTGAAATGCAATATAAAGCATCTGCTAAATGAATGTGTGACTGACAAAATGCATATCTGGATAAAAGCACATGCCAGAATGCATGAATGTAAACGTAAGCATTCCATCACAGCAGATGTTTTACCGGTTCCTGGCTCTTAAGAGTGTGAAATCGACGTCACAGCTCAGAATAGTGGCTAATGAAGGTCTGGCGGTGCCATCAGTCAATCAGCACTGTCAGGACGTAATAAATGCAAGGTAATTAGTCACATGACATTTACGGCCTAGGTGATTGACTAAAACAATGCGCAAAAGTTGCATGCGGCGCGCTTCCAGCCGAGCTGATGAATGGGAATGCTTTTCAAAACATTTCACCATAAATAAGTCGGTTCCCATATCGAGTCACGACTCGATATCCAATAGAAAACCAGGACCCTGAAGCAAAACAAGCGGAGGGCCGCTGGTCAGAATGATCTACGACCTGCCAAATAAATCAGCGGCACACTTCGCATGCACATATTTAATGCAAATGCAAATGTTAGCAAATGTCGTCAATGACATTTAGCGCTTTTACTTTCTCAATGAGGGCTCCCATCTAACAATCAGTCAATTACGTCTCGCGGTCTCCCTCCCACCGCCCAGCCCGGCCAGATAAGGCACATGGAAGTCTTTACAACCCATCCAAAACCATTAGAGATAATAGAAGCGTTAAGTGAATCCAAGCGGCCTGAAGCAGCCAATGCCACCGGGTTCCTCGGCCCATAGAGCGCAGACAAAAGGACGTTTCAGACGACCCGGGTACGCGTCCACCCTAATGGGGAGCGAAAGAAAAATATAAAGATCGCGAAGCATTCCCAAGCACAAGAGATCCTCTCCATCCCCCTTTCCTCATGCTCTCCCGAAGAAGAAACGTCTCTCTCTTTTCAAGCAGCTTGCTTTTGGATGAGCTCTCCTTAAAAAGATAGCAAAATCTTTGTTTATTCCCATTGTTCAAGGGGTGGGGGGTGGATTTTCCCCCTCTTTTCTCTCTCTATGCTGATTTCCATCGGCTCTGCCCAGCTATTTAAGTGTGCATTGTGAAGGCTGACCTATGAAAAATTCAGAGGACAGACAAGAGACCCAAGCCAGTGGCCCTCCACTGTTGGGCTCCTTGGGGATCGCTGGACTGTGGGAGACACTGCCATTTGCACACCAATTGCTGAATCCCATTCTTGAAGCCAAGCTGGGCTTAGATACCCCTCCTCCTCCTCCTCCTCCTCCTCCTCCTCCCGTTCTCCAGCAGTCCCACCATGGTGTTCCTCTGTGAGGGGAGATGAATAGGAAAACCTGCTTTGGGACTGAATGAATGCACAGACTGTCAAAGCTCTCAAAGGCCTGCAATTTTAGAGCCACTTGTGTTGCATATTAACATGTATGTGAGGACTAAACCATGTGGTCGCGCTCCGGCCAACGCACGCGCTGGGGAACGGCAAAGCGATCGGCGTCTTAAACAAACAACGGCCCGAGCGCTATCTTGCCTGGAAGAGCCAAACGGCTTAATGTTGGACGGCGAACAAATCAAATCAGTTTTTAATAAGCCTAAGTGAGACGTAATGACATCAGGAGGGCGGATTAATTAAAACGCAGAGTTCAGCGATCGATTAAAGCCAACTCTAAAAATGCACAGATCTAATTTGAGCATTTATAAGGTTGTTTTCCTTCACGCTGGCGATGACTGATGCGCCACCGAAACTAAAAGCGGCTCTTGTAATGATAATCAACGATAGTAAAAGCAGAGGTTTGCAGTCATCTCCAAATGGGAAAACTGTCTCACTGTAGCTCCAGTAAATTGGAAAAACAAGAGCAAGAATGTCTGGCGCCAGCCAAAGAAAATGCACCTTCGGCCTAACTGCACTAGGACATTTTTCAGACTGCGTTTCCTGTTAGAGATTCCGTCTCTTAGACGGTGCGTCACTCCTGGGAATCAGGATCGCAGTGGTATTGACTGCTTCTCCGTTGCACTGGAACAGAGACGCAAATATCAGAGACGTGTAAAGGGCACAAAACACACGACCGATGATACAACACTGTGACATCGCAACTGAAGCGTAGCATTCGTCTGCTTTGATGCATGGGTGTTTGTTACGTTTGTGTGCCATTTCTCACATTTCTAACTTACAACTGGTGGGGTACAACCGAAAAAAGTCCTGTTCCTCATGTACATACTATGTACTTACAGTAATAAGTGTGTAATAACTAGGTTCTAACCCTCAACCTACACCTAAACCTTAACCCCTGTACCCCAGTACTTTCTGTGCACATACTGTAAAATAGTGCAAGCAAAAAAAGCTGTTGCAGGTCTGATCCTTAACAGCAATGATAATAAAATGCAACTAATAATATAATGATGCATAGTTAGGAGGATAATACAATCAATAGGATTATCACCTTGTAAAAGAGAGAAAACACACTTTTATCATTTAAAGTCATGCATGCAACCAAATGTATGGTAACACTTTAGTTTAGGGTCCAATTCTCACTATTAGCTAGTTGCTCATTAGAATGCATATTACTATGATATTGGCTGTTTATTAGTACTTATAAAGCATATATTCATTTTACATCCCTTAATCTAAACTTAACAACTACCTTACTAACTATTAATAAGCGGTAATTAAAAGTTTATTGAGGCAAAAGTCATAGTTAATAGTGAGAATTGGACCCTAAACTAAAGTGTGACCATATCAGTGCTGTCAAAATTAGCATGTCAACGCATGCGATTCATTTTTCCAGTTAAAAAACATGTTAAAAATATTTAACGCAAATATTAAAGATGTCAAACGCATCTCATTATCGCACAATTCTTTAAGTTCATTTAAAGGTGCTAAATATTATTTGCGTTAAATATGAATTACGTGAAAAAATTAATCGCATGCGTTAACATGCTAATTTTGGCTAGCATTAGATTATGATCTTGTCTTATTCATGCAAATGCTTTTAAACCATTCAAGCGTGACAAGACCAAAGAGAACACGCTTTCTGTGAATGTCCTGACACATACACACACACGATGCACAGAAAGACGTGTGCCAGTATTAAGTTCTCTTTCACATTTGAACGATCAATAACACACAATTATGCCCAAATTCTGCCGTCTTAAAGGTGCAGTGTGTAATATTTATGAGGATCTATTGACAGAAATGCAATGTGACATACATAACTATGTTTTCAATGATGAATAAAGACCTTACATAATGAACCGTTATGTTTTTATTACCTTAGAGGGAGTCATTTCTATCTACACACACCGCGGGACCCTTACAGTGAAGCCACCATTTTGTGCCGCCATGTTTCTACAGGAACCCTAAACGGACAAACTGCTCTGCAGAGCGCTAGCTACTCTCTGTTGTCTCAGACAACGACATCTTTGTCCTGCGTCGGCCACTGTAGCACCTTTAAATGAACTTAAAGAGTTGTGCGATAATGAGATGCGTGTGACAGCGCGTCAGATCCGCATCATGTTCGGCAGCGGCAGATCTTAAAGTGACAGTAGCACTAATGATGTCTGTCATTAATGTTCTTAACAGATCAAAGGGAACAGAGGGAATTGTAGCTTTAATAAGGATTAATCCATATTTAATTTATGCAGTGCACACTGTAAGGTGTTTGATGACTTATTCAATTTCTGTATATTGATTATATATGAAGGCCACAGGTACTAAATATGACATTTATTATAATGGGTTTATGTGAAGATTGTTTTATGTTCACTTAAATTAAAAGTTGTTATATTTTTAAAGCCTAATAAATGTTGAAATCGATAGCTTTCAATTATACTGTAATGTTGAATGTCATTAATGTTTAAAATTCATAAATTCATTCATAAAATATGCCATTAAAAATATTCTGTCTTTAAGTTGTTTCTACATTAATTCGGAGAATAACTTTAAAAATGCTTACAATATAAAAATATTAAAAAAATTGAATAATTCGTTGTTTTTTTTAATTGATTGACAGCGCTAATATATACATACAGTCCAACCAAAATGTATTCAGACACCGTCAACATTTCCTCACATTATCACAGTTTATTCGCTATAGTTTAGAAAATTGGTTTTAAAATACTCCGAGTTAAACTGTGCCAGAACAAACTCATCTTGATAATGTCAGATAACTTTAATAGAAATGGATGTAATGGCTTACAATCAACCAATCAGCTGTTAGATTTAACTACACAATTAGATAAGACCAGTTTAGCTCAACCAATGACCGAGCAATGCTTCATTTTGTCCAGTCTGTGGGGTCAAAGGTCACATTAGCAATTAAAGAACAAACAAGTCAACAAAATATAGTCAGGTCAAAGTGTCTGAATCATTTTGCGATCCTTACTTACATAAATGAACTATAGTGTCCTACACACATTACAAATTATATCTGGTGTCTGAATAATGTTTGGTTTGACTGTGTATATACACACACACACACACACACACACACATGGGAGAATGGGCTTTAGATCTCGTGTGACGGAATTCTATCCAAGTTCTAAACCATAACATCACCCAAAAAGATGTTTTTTTTTGTTGTCGTCATGTTACTTGCGAATACAGCGAACACACAATGTCCGGTGTTTGTTTCAAGCATTCGGCTGGTAGCTCACATTTCTGCTGATGTTTATGCCTTCGCAAAGTTGTTTATTCCATGTCATGTTAATCATTTAGCATATTCTTCTGGGGGCCAGTGCAATTACTACATTTCAATATTGTATTTCTGTTCAATATGAGCCGTGAAACTAAAGCATCAGAGGAACTATAACATCTGTTTGGTGTAATCATCACATGTTGTGCGCATACACATGCACATTACACATTCTTCTTGGAAACGGCCCTTGGTTGATTTGCAAACACAACAACTATTGCACTGTACGCTCGACTTTTCACATCCTTGAACGAGTTCCACTATCAATAAGCAGTGATTTACGTAAAGAATACCGGAGTAATCACGATCAATACTCGGGAGACTTCAGCAGACTCCAAGCCCGTCCAAACCACTGGAGATTTGTAGCCGAGCATTTCACAAACAGTCTCCTCGTTTGACTTCTCTCTCTCTCTCTCTCTCTCTCTCTCTCTCTCTCTCTCTCTCTCGGTTGAAACTATTTTCCCACTGTTTAAGATTAGTTCAGGGTAAACATAAAGACGCATTTCTCAGGCATATCTCAAACCCGGTGCCCCCTAATCAAACAAAAATGGATCTAATCATACAGAAACCGCTTTTTAAAACAATTTAGGATCGAGAGCGCGCTAATTTAGCTTCTCTCACGGGAAGAACGCCACAATCCATAGGAAAATATTTCATGAGACGACAGCTGGACAGATCATTCGGAGGAAAAGGCATAATTTACAACATATTTATTGTTAATAAGTGATTCATAATATACAGGTTATTTACAAAAAAAACTCTGCGGGCACAAATAACTTCACTTTAAGCTTCGTGTATATCACAATAATGAAAGAAAAAAAAACAAAATGGAGAAAGGAGGTAGAACAAGGAAACGGAGAGGTGTCGAAGACCAAAAAATTGGTTAAAGACCTTTTTCTCTCCAGAAGAAAACCTATTTTCTTAAAAGGAAAGTCTTTTGTCTTCAACCATTGTCCTCGCTTGAATAGCCTGCCAATTCCGACTAAACATATTCACCATCAGTTGGTTTAAAGGCAGAGGGAAGCTCAGGGTCTCAATGGAGGCTTGGTAAAGAGGGAAAACCCAAGCAAAGGAGAGTTTCGACTTGAAACAATGGCATTCCGATGCCGGCCAGGCAGGTCACAAAGGGATGTTCTCGGGGTGAATATCAAATTTCCAAAAACAGTAGGGAGAGGACAGAACCCCCACTGGCCTTTCAAAGTCAAAAGGTTGACCCACCGCAGACACAGACCTCGGGGAACGGGAAGCTTTAGGACTCGTGTGAGGGAATTCTGTCTTTACCGGTCAGAATTCAGAGAGTCCGAAAGCGTAACGCAAGCCAAAAAGATGATGTTCTCCGGCGGACAGCGATAAAGGAGCTTTGTTGAACAAACAGGGATAATAAATATTTATAGAGAGAGCGGCACGCTCTTGGACTAACTAGTTAAACCCTCACTTGCAAGTCTTAAAAAAAAAAGGGGGGGGAAAAAAGAGGTAATCCCAGCAACGACAAAAAAAACGCTTTAGATGATAAAAATACACTAAAGGCGATTTGAGCCTCGCTGTCCAAGATTCCAGTCTGGTGTGCTTGTGTATTTCCTGTATCCCATTGTCTCTCCTCTCTCCAGTCAATCTACAGAGGTTTTGTTGGCCCGAAGACTTGCTCTACGGACACCCGGAGAGCTTTGCGGCTTCTCTGGGGCTAGTAAAAAAAAAAAAAAGAAGTATCCAATTACTGCTGGAAAACACCAAGCCAGCCGTCATCCTTACAGTTACGGAAAGCAGCCAGCGAGGTCCCAAAGTGGTTCTGGATGAGTTTAAGTCGCATCTGGAAGTGAGAGGAACAGCAGGGGCCCCTCCATCCCACCCCCATCCCCGCGTCCCGAGGTTTCCGGACACCGCGGGTGGCTTCCTCCAGGTCCCACCCCCACCCTCACCGCGAGATCGTGCAGCACCTGTGGAGAGACGCGACACATGTCAGTCATCCCGTCGCCATGGATTCGCCAGCCGCGGACGGCTCGCGGGAAGAGCAACGGGAGCCGGCGTGCTCAAACGGCGGGAGACAGATGGCGCGACGTCTGCGGATCGTTCCGTGGATATTAAGCGAGTCGCTGCAGATCACAGGATTTTACTCGTTTATGAAAAATAATAAAGAGTTTAAGCCTTGAACTAAACCAACCAGATCTGAGATGAGCCGTTACACACTCTGATTGAACGCAATATATCCCATAATGCACTGCGAACGATGAACGCATCCACTGTGTAAATTAAGTATAAAATATGTTAGAATCCTTATATCAGGGTTATTAGTTACCTAAAAACTAATACATCAATTATAAAGTTGGTAAGGAAACATTTCATTATCATTTAGTTTAACTTTAAGTACTACAACCGAAAATGTTAATATTTACAAAACAAACACATAAAACTTCGACTAAAAATAAAATGAAAAATACATATAATATAAAAACTATAATAGTATCTCAAGTAACATTATTATTATGCTCAACATATGTGATTGTAAATATATTATAATCAATATATTTTATGTGAATTGCTAAATATTCCAATATATACGTCGTTTTTACAATATCAAACTATTGACTTCAAATAGCTTATTATTATAATAGGGTTATTAGTTACCTAAAAATAACATTTTTGTTTACTTAAAATACAATATATAATGTTAGTAAGGAAATATTTCTCAATTATTTAGTTAAAACTGACATAGAAAACAAAATAGATATATTTAGTATGAAATTAAGTATAAAAATGACAAAAACAGACAACAAAATTACTAAAAAGTCTGAGATATATAAATAAAAATTAGTTCAAAACATTAATAACAACTATAACAGTATCTCAAGTAACTATTATTATGCACGACATATGTGATTGTAAATATATTATAATCAATATATTTTATGCGAATTGCTAAATGTATACGTAGTTTTTACAATATCAAACTATTGAATTTAAATAGCTTATTATTATAATAGGGTTATTAGTTACCTAAAAATAACATTTTTGTTTACTTAAAATACAATATATAATGTTAGTAAGGAAATATTTCTCAATCATTTAACTAAAACTGACATAAAAAACGAAATAGATATATTAAGTACAAAATTAAGAAAACAACAGACAGAAAAATTATTAAAAAGTCAACTAAAATTGAAATATATAAATAAAAACTAGTTCAAAATATGAATAAAAACTATAATAGCATCTCTTAAATAACACTGAATCCTATATTATAAAATATATTATGCACAACGATCTATTATACATAAATTATACATCAATCAATATATTTTAAAACATTATATTTTGTTTACTGAAAAATATTCCGATTTACAAGTAGTTTGAGAGTGTAAGGCGGCGGACTCGATTACATCATTCGCAATGCTTCATGGGAGTGGGCGGCGACTGATGAGCTTTTTTGGAGAAATTCTGTTTCCATGGTAACAGTGCGTTCTCTGATTGGTGGATCGTTCTCTTAGTTCTTCACAGAGAATTCGGCTAGTAAACATTCATTTTTGCACATGAATATGATATCACACAAGCATAAATGACTCGCTAGAGCTGTCTGTGACTGATATGTCTGATAGATTTGATTGCCTTACCTTTTTTTTCAGTAATACGCTAAGGAGAGCCATCAGAGGAGCGCTCCTACCCATGACCTGTGAGGAGACACAAGAGGCAAACTCATGAAAAGCACATCGCTGACGTCTGGAATTAAACACACGGAAGGTTGAAGGTCATCTACAGACCCTCATACCTTATCCATATGATGAAAGCACAAATGATTTACACACTATATTTACACGTCTGCCACATTTGTATTTGACGCACATCAGTTTATCTGAATTGCACATTTGCCACACACCGATAGTTTCAGTTTCGCTTTAAATCAATTGGTTTAGAATGAATTTGCTTGTCTTATAAATACATTTGGTTACATTTTATTTTAAAGTGACAGTTACTGTACTTACTCAGATACGTATTAAGTATATTAATTAATGTACTTACTACAGAGTTACGGTTTGGTTTAGGTAGGGTGACCAAACGTCCTGTTTTCAAGTCCTGTCCTGGCCCTAATATAACAATTTTCTATCCATACAGAGGGGGCATATTTTAAATGCATTGAAATTAATAAGTAAACTTCGAGTATCATTTGAGAATCTCTTTGCCGGCCCGAGTGTCCTGGTTTTCGGTAATCAAAATATGGTCACCCTAGTTAAGGGTTATTTACTTGTAACTATGCATAGTTTACTGTTATTACTATAGAAACGTGTAACTGTCACCATAAAATAAAGTGTTACCATACGTGCTTTATTCCCGTTTGTTGTAAATTCAGTTTATTGGGAAACAAAATACACGTTTATAGTGTTTATAATGTTTGAAAGGTATCTCACACTATTTTCAGAATGCAATAATAAAATGTGACTTAAACATTGACTTTTCTCTCTCAATAAGGCATTTTTTTGGGAGAAAACTGTGTACAGTAGTGGCCAAAATAGCGAAAATGGCCATTTCTTCAAATATTATTCCAATTTTATTAAAGATTTTGTAAGCATATTGCATAGTTGTGCTTGGAGTCCATTGTTTTATTTGTGATGATAATGCAAATGAGAAATTTTGCATCATAATTTTAGCCAGGCTGTCATACAAAGAAATTATGAACATGCAAAAACAAGACAAAATATTAATAACTGATTTGTGCATGGTAAAATACAAGCTGTTTGCCTTTTTGCCAAATAATTTGAGTGTTCTTCCTTCATATTTTGATGGGTCATTAAAAACAAACATATAGCATTATATGGAAAAGAGCAGCCAGGACACTCTTCAAACACTTTTGCACAAACTCTTCCCTTAAACGCCATCTTGCAAATCATCCCGACAGTGCCGACTTCATTACTCAAACGGCGGGACTGTGTCCATATCATTGTTAAGCGCTTATGCGGCGAGTCTCTCAACGGCAGCCAGCAGAACTGCAGGGGACGCAGTGGGTTCCTCCCCACACAAGAGCGTGGAAATAGCTTGGCACCGGCGCGCTCTTTTACATAAACTAGTCCCTCCAGAACCTGTTTTTATATGCTGTTATATGGTTTGAATTTCCATTGACAAATTAGAATGAAATTATTCTAAAATATTCTAAAGAGAGCGCGGGACTCAGGCCAAGGGATATGAAAGAGCTTTTCACAGTTTTCGAGGGCCCAAAGCACTAAAGGAGTTTCACATCAGAGCCCTGGGGCCGTTATCCTGGCCCCCCCCTTCGCCGCCGCCGCCGCGCCGCGGACAGGGATCGCCTTCATGAGCGCCGGGCCTGAAGCTGGAAGAGGGGAAGGGTTGGGAACGCGGGCCAGCTGTGGGGCCCAGTCTGGATGGCTGACTGCTGTCTGGATGGCTGACTGCTCTGTCTGGCTCTTAGACGTGTTCTCTTGGCCAGCGCAACACATGCACTAAAGCGTACGCATGGAAAAGCAACACCCTTCTGCTCCATATGCCGTTCACAGGCTCTGCTCACTTACAAACGAGGGGGGAGAAACTTGTTGGTTTATGTTTCTGTGGGTGGGGTGGGGTGGCTAAGAAGAAACATTAGTGATCTTAGAGACACGTATGACTACAACAACATATGAGGTGACACGGAAAATTTACATCTTGGCTCTGGGCTTGAGGGATGATCTAGCCGTAACGGCTCTGGGCATTTAAGCCACGAAAAGCCCTGCAGAAATCAAAACTCAGTCTTTATTTACTCGCCTCGAGTCATGTTAACTGTAACACTGAAACAAGCATGTCCTGTGAAGCTGCTTTGAAACAGTGTGTATTGTGAACACAAAAATCTTTCAATTACAAAATGTATTTGCATGGCGCTTTCACGTCATTTCAGCGCAGCATCATTTTTATAATATCTTCATGCGTTATAGTTGCATTTAGCAGATTACAGCTCGTGATACAATATAATATAGAGAGTTGTAATGATAGATTATAGCACTTTTATTAAAATAAATCACCATGCATTTTATTGTTTTATGGAAAATGGCAGCTTGAACATTCTGCCTAATGTCTCCTTTTGTGCTTCACATAATAATAACAACAACATTAGGTAACACTTTATTTTACAGTTTCACATACGTTACATGTACTGTAAATTGTGTTTAATTTCATGCAACGAAGCCTAACCAAACTCTATAGTAAGTACATGTAGTTACTAAATATTACTCAGTACTTAAATGTATAATTACACTGTAAACACAGACACCTTAAATAAAGGGTTACACATTATTTTAAGGTGTCGTTGCTATAGTGTAATTGTATATTTAAGTACTGAGTAATATTAAGTAGCTACATGTACTTACTATAGGGTTATGGTAAGGGTTTGTTTGAGGGTTAGTTGCATGCGATTATGCATCATTTACTGTTA
>NC_137118.1:44485854-44640854 GCF_949357685.1 Gobio gobio | reverse complement strand
GCGCGCCCGCCTGCATGTTGCTCTCATCAGGAGACTGCATCTGCAGAGGATTGCTGACATTATTTTCGAACGGGTGATGCGCTCCCGGAGAATTCAAAGACTGCATGTCCATGCTTGTGACGCCTTGTCTAAAAATAATGCTGTGTCCGTTCTCCGCCTGCTCTAAGGCATGCGTGTTTGATTCTCTACAATGCTGCTGCTGCGGCTCGGGAAACCATGAGTTTTCTTGAGGTAGGTGGGGGCTGTCAAAGTTTCCATGAAAATTATGCTTCTTCTCAAAATTGGACTGAGACACACTACCCAGAGGGCCTCGGCACACCATGCCGTTTGATGTGACGTCCCCGTGGAGACTTAACTGTTGCAGGTCGGGCTGTCTCATCCTCTGCTGCTGGCTCCTCGATGCCATTTGTTTGATGATCATCGCTGCGTTCTGCCTCCTCTGCTGCTGTTGCTGCTGCTGCTGCTGCTGTGGGCCCGAGCTCAAGGGTAGGGGGCCTGATGGAAACCCATCCGTCACATGAGATGTGAAGTCCCCATGGGAGAGGGGAAAGCTGAGGGGGAGAGGTGGCTCTCAAGATTGGGCCGATTATGTAAGCTGTTGCTTAGGGGGCTGCAGCTCTCTCCAGCAGAGCCATTTGGGAGATCAAACCGTGGCCTTTTCGCCATATTCAAATAAGGCAGCGAGCTGAGGTGAGGGTGATGTGGGGGCTGAGGGGCAAGCTGGGGGACATCAAACACCGGCTCCCCGAAGGGATGCATGTTATGGTTGTTGAGTCTGTGAATGGGCCGATCGAGGTGGCCGTGCTGAACGTGGACCATCCCGCCTTGAACGTCCGCCGCGTTGTTCGCTACATAGTCCGGCGTGTGATAAAACCGCGGAAGGGCAGGGGAGCCGGGGTTCTGCCTGGCGACAGGTCCCGGTCTTTGCTGCGCCATGAGGTGGTGTCTGGCGTTGACCCCCGGGTCCATTTTCCCTCGGTTCCCGAATCGGTCCGAAAACACGTTCTGCTGAGGTAGCTGCTGGTCGACTTTCGAGCCGCCCATCATGGGCCCTCGGGAACCACTTCGATTGCAAGTGGAAAAATGACCCCCTGCCACTTGGTTCCCCGTTTCACAATAGGGCGGTTTGTGCTCTGAATTATCCGGGGTGGAGAATCCTGTCATATCGAAATTCCCCGTCAGAGGATCACAGGGAAAACAGTGCTCTGATCCCCCCATCCTGCCCTGTGGGAAAAGCCTGTAATGTTCAAGTCTGTGGGTTTCAGGGGACGAGGACGGAAGGCCGTGGAACGAGGCGGCACGGTTTGGTGACTGATCCAGGGGAAGACACGGCGCTGGGACGGCATTGTTCCCGTTGGGATGGCCGTGCGGTTGAAACTCGGGCATGGCGGCCATTCTCTGTTGATGCTGCTGCGAGATGCATTCCCGCGACTGCGCCTCCGCGAGCTGCTGACCGAATCCTCCTTCAAACATGTGCGGGTGACCCGCATTACTGCTGTTGAAACCCATGTGTCTGTCCCCGTGCAGGCAAGAGGGGACGCTATCCTGGTACAGATGGGAATGCTGGTCGTGGTTAGGAGGTTGATGGTTGAACGGTCCTTGCATGTGGAGTTGATGCTGTGGCTGAACTCCCATAGCGAGCATATCCCCATGGCCATGAGTCTGGAATCCATACTGGTCTCTATTTGAGACGAAGTTGAGACCCTGCATGGGGGATTCGTTTAGGGGACCCATCATCGGCTCCACAGCTACCGACGGCCCTTTCATATGAAATCCGGCACTGTTATAATTAGAGTTCATTTTCAGTCTACAGGGATTCAATTCCTTTTGTTTGTTTGTCACTGCAAATAAAAAAAGAGATACAATTAAATCAAACAATCCTTTTTTTGTACTTTATATATATATATATATATATATATATATATATATATATAAAAATGTCTCAAGAGCCAATTTAGTAATGCATACAATTATAAATTTTCAACAACAAAATTATTTATTTAAAAAAAAAAACAAGTTTTCGTTTCACATGCATTTTAATAAATATGTAACGATGCGAAAGTGAGAGATCAGAAGTACCTCAAATCCAGCACAAGCGTAAAAGCGCGAGCTCCTCTATGTATATCCGTAATGCAACGATCCTGGAAAACGTGCATCTTCATAAAACTCATCATTCGACGCGTAACGTCCCCAAGTCGTTCAACACATATCCAGAGGAGTGCAAACCAGCGCGCGTAGCACATGTCCCATGTTCACATCTCCAATGCAATTATACGCTATTAAAAACACTTACACGAATGCACAAAGAGTAAATGAACGCGTTAAATCGGCGGTCCTCTGAGGAGAACTTCGCGCGTGCGTTCGGTCCTGTGAGGAGACCCAATGCGCCGCTGTGGGTGCGCGCGCGTTTATAAACTGGAGAGCCCAGGATCCCTTTTGTTGCCACAGTATGAAATGTACTCAGCGCAGAAATTAATCGCCATTTTCTTTAATATTGTCCGTGCTGTTCCATCAAATGGTTCTGGCTCCAGGAGGATTTTCTCATGTATCCGTGTGTCGGATGTGTTGAGCCGCGGGCATCGGCAACAAGTTTGACATTCCCTCATCTGTTCCAGCGCTGATTTCTCACCAATGCCGACACAGGCACACATGCGCAGGGGGCGGGGTTTCGTGCAGAGGGGCGGGGTTTGACGCACAAGGGGCGGGGTTTAGCTTAAGGAAGCCTTAAAGAGATGTATAACGTATTAATATAATATAACAGGTTAATAAGAAACAAAAGAAAACACTACTATCTCTTAAACTTCTCTTTCACAAATAGGAGATCTAGATTTCTAGGTATATGTTTCAATAATAGCTATTACAACTGTATATAGCGTGTAAATTTGGGGGTAGAATTTTTTATCTCAGTGTAAATAAGAAATCCATACTTTTTTTTATTTAGACTGGGATGATTTTTTTTCTATCCACAAATTTACATATTATAAAAACAATGCACAAATAAAAATATGAAGCCTAAGAAAAATGCCTCAATGCTTAATTCTACGTGTGAAATACTAGATCTCTTATTCACACAGCCTTTTTATAATTTGAATGAAATAAAAATGCTTCAGTGTAAATATTCAGTCATCCCCAAATCCTTTAAATAGCCATATTCCTTTATGCACGGATAATGTAGTAAATATGCATCAGTTAATTAGTAAATTAGCAGATGCATGAATCGGGCTTCATTTTCAAGCTGTGACGAATGGCAGCCGGAGATAATGAATGTGTCTTCAGGGTTAATTTCCTGCGAGTAACCGGTGATTGTGATGTATTTTTAGAACTCATTGCTGCAGCATGGGTCAAATTATTTATCTTTACAACAAAAGCTCTTGAATGAATAGTGATGAAGAAATTGTAGACTTATAAACCTTATACTACTAACTAGACTGTGTCCCACAAACCACAGACATTAAGCTACTAAAAGGTTTTATGGTGAAATATAAGTGGCCATTTATTGATAGGTATGACTGAAGAAAATGAAACTAATAAAAGGATAATAAATGGAGAGCCATAAGACTTGTTTTGTGGGTCCCTCTGGTGTAGAAATCATTACCTGCTTCTTTGACAAAGAGGAACAGTGCCATCTAGTGCTGCGGTCAGGCACAAACACTGATGAAAACTGAGGACAAAACACATCAGACTGGCCACAAATGACAGAAACACAAGTCAAATGAAGCATTTAGGCTCCCAACACCTTCAGACTAATGATTAGGACTGGATTAGGATATTGCTAACATGAACTAACAATGAAAAATATGTCTAACGCATTTATTAATCTCAGTTAAAGGGATAGTTCACACAACAATGCTCCAAAGCTGTACTTCTGTTGAATATAAAAGATGATATTTTGAAGGATGTCGGTAACCAGAACCCATATTTTTTTCCCCTCCATATGGAAGTCAATGGGGTCTGGTTAACCACATTCTTCAAAATATCTTCTTTTGGTTTGGAACAACTTGACGGTGAATAAATGACGCCATGATTTTACATTTTTTGAGTGAACTATCCCTTTAACGTTGAGTTCAAATATTTACAAATCCATGAAAAGCATAAGTTGTATCTGTTAACATTATTTAACTGGCTTGACCTGACATGACAAACAGACATATTTTTATTAAAGGGATAGTTCACTCAAAAATGAAAATTTGATGTTTATCTGCTTACCCACAGGGCATCCTAGATATAGGTAGTGTTGGGTACCGAACTCGGTACTTTTAAGGGCACCGACCGATTCACATTCAGTCAATCGGTACCAAATATCGGTACCTGAGAATGCATCTGCTGATATAGACTAGTGTCTATGAATATTAAACTGCAAAAAGACCATTTAAATACGAATCCTGCATGTCTCTGTGCGAATTAATGGAGCAGACGCGAGGTTTACCTCTCTCACACTCTCACACACAGAGAGAGAGAGAGAGAGAGAGAGAGAGAGAGAGAGAGAGAGAGAGAGAGAGAGAGAGAGAGAGAGAGAGAGAGAGAGAGAGAGAGAGAGAGAGAGAGAGAGAGAGAGAGAATCGCGTGTGATGGTCGCGTTTCCATCTCTGCCGTCTCATATGAGGACATGAACACACAAATGTCATCTTCAGAGCCACTGAGAGTCACTTTATGAGCATTTTACCGTTTCATTTGAGGAAAAACTACATATCATAAACACAGAAACTCAAAGGTCTTCACGACAACCCGTCAAAATAAAAGTTTGGCTAACTTGACAAATATATTACTGTTGTACAGCTGAATTTAGATACGTCACTCTCAATGTAATAATAATACTAACACTAATGCAATAATAATAAAGTATCATAACTATTTTTTAAGAAATGAATGACAAATTTCCTTCATGTTTTAATTTTAACCATATAAAGCTCAGTTGTGCAGCTTTGTTTGACAAAAAAAGTTTAATTAAATTAAAAGATCAATTAAATTAATGTCATGTTTTCATTTGATTACCAGAAAATACACAACACATAATTTGTGGGAAATCTTTTCATAGAAAATAAATTAAAGAAACAAATATGGTTGTTTTTATGAATTAAATTAAGTAGCTAGTAGCCTACTATTTACTAGTAAATATTACAGTAAACACATCGCAGACAATGGCAGACAGAGAGCAGGGTCATAATGTCAAAAACACTTACAGGTTCTTTACAGTTATGGATGTAAACATCCCAAAAGTACTGAAAAAAGGTACTGGTACCGATACCCGTTCAAATGTGAACGGGACCCAACCCTAGATATAGGTGACTTTGTTTCTTCAGTAGAACACAAATGAAGGTTTTTAACTGCCACTGTTGCAGTCTGCCAGTCGTATAATGCATGTGAATGGTAACAAAATCTATGAGAGTAAAAAAAAAAATGCAGACAAATCCATATTAAACCCTGCGGCTCGTGACGACACATTGATGTCTTAAAGGAACACGCCGACTTTTTGGGACTTTAGCTTATTCACCGTCTCCCCCAGAGTTAGATAAGTCCATCCATACCATTCTCATCTCCGTGCGTGCCATAACTCTGTCTGACGCACACACTGCTAGCCTAGCTTAGCACAAAGACTGGAGGTAAATGGCTCCAGCTAGCCTACTGCTCAATAAGAGACAAAATAACGCCAACATTTTCCTATTTACATGTTGTAATGTGTATAGTTATATCGTGTACTAAGGCCGACGGAAAATGAAAAGTTGTGATTTTCTAGGCCATTATGGTTAGGAACTATACTCTCATTCCTGCGTAATAATCAAGAGCTTTGAGCCGTACCATGAGTGCAGTGACGCAATGATATTACACAGCGCCTGAGAATAGTAATTTATTACGCAGGAAGGAGAGAATAGTTTACTTTTCATTTTCCGTCGGTCTTAGTAGACGATGTAATACACATTACAACATGTAAATAGGAAAATGTTGGTGTTTTGTCACTTATTGAGCAGTAGGCTAGCTGGAGCCATCTAGCTCCAGACTTTGTGCTAAGCTAGGCTAGCAGTGTGTGCTTCAGAGAGTTATGGCACGCACAGAGATGAGAATGGTATGTATGGACTTATCTAACTCTGGGGGAGACGGTGAATAAGATAAAGTCCCAAAAAGTCGGCGTGTTCCTTGACACGAAACAATCAGTTTGTGTGAGAAACCGAACAGTATTTATATAATTTTTTTACCTCTAATACACCACTATGTGCAACAGCCTTGAGTGTGCGATCACTTTCGGAGAGTGAGGTCTGTACACGATCTGGTGTAGTTCACGCAAGCGTCAGAAGTGGTTTTTTTTTACTCTCATAGAAGGCGGGTTGTCTGGTGAAGTTTAAAACTATTGGATCTGCCCAGAGCCGCTCTGGATCTGCCATAACCAATCGCTAACGTTTGGTCGTGACGTTCGTCATCTCAAACTAGCGCACGACATCAACGTCATCGCCACTCCCTCTGTTCGCTGATTGGACCGGTTAAAATTTGACCGGAGAAAAACAGAGAATATGCCGCAATCCCAGACGGAGTACTGAAGGAAAATTTAAATTGAGCGGACATATGTAGGAGGGCGGAGCCATGTTAGGATGCCCTGGGGGTAAGCAGATAAACATCAGTTTGGGTGAACTATCCCTTTAACTAGCGTTAAAGATGAATAAATACTGTAGCAAATGCATTGCTTTTATTTATGCAATAACTAATAATACTTACTGCAAAAGTGTTACCAGATATTTAAGCATAAATTTCAAAATTTAATTAAATGAATAAATTAATAATTGATATATAATTAATATATTATATAGTATTTATTTAATATAAAAAATAATTTAAAAAATCACCTTATAGATTTACACTATTTTCCAAGCCTAAAAAACAGTTTTAAAATGTATGCATTATCTAATAATGCTAAGCGTTACCGGATATTTAAGTATAATTATATAAATATTAATTTATACACACACACATATAATCATATTAATAATTAATATATAAACATATTTATCAGTGCAAACATTTTTTTACATGATTTTCCAGGCCTAAAACCATTTTTTATAATGACCTGATAAATCCCGGTTTTCGTTGACAAAATCAAATGAAACAAAATAAAATCCCAAGCACGACTGGTGTCGAAATTTATTAGATATACTGTTAACCGTTAAATTCATAATCAAATCAAAAGCTGCAGGGAAAAACAAAACAAAAAAACAGAATAAAATCACACCATTGTACATTCACTGATAGTTCCCCTGATTTTTCAAACAAACAATCAGAAGTAAAACAGCATTGAGTAATTCCCCAAGAAAGAAAGTCTCCAAGCTTCGATTACAACACATGATCGATTCATCATAGCTGAACCGCCCATGCCCACCCCGCTAGCCTAAAAGCCCTGTACGTGTACAAAAGTAAACCACGATCCGTGAGACTCGAGACAGTTTCTGTAGACGTGTCTGGCGAACAGACGTCAGTGCACTGATTGCTCTAGAGAACATACGAAAAAGGAAACAAACACGACTTCCTCCCATTCGAACGCAAAAGACCTAAGAGAAACGAAAGAAACACAGGTGCACTATAATGTCACCTCGACTGCCATGAAGGCTGAAGCCCAAGTTGCATGATTGCGTGAACATTTGTGGACCTTGAAATGGGAGGGACGTTAAGCAGCAATACATGCAATCCGGCTTGAAGACTATTGAAGACCTCACGATTGAAGCAGCACGTTTCAACGCAGACATCAGGCACTCCAGCCGTCAGCTGTCCATGAAAGCCCATCTATTAAAACAGACACTAATGCACTGGCCACAGTATAACGATAAAAATCGGATCTGTCCGTCGGCCTCCTCTGGAGGACCGCACACACACGGTACACTTTAAAAACCTCTTGCTATGAAGGAGAAGGTAAAACAGCCCTGCGCTGCGGGTCAAGACTCTTTTTTGCTAGGCTGGATGATCTGAGCTGGTGCAGGACGGCCAGAGGCGAGGATGACAGGAAGTAGAATTATTCTACGTGCACATCCTGGCGCAGCTCTGACCTGGTACGATATAGAAACTATACAGATATTGAAACGCGTCCTAAGCATCTGTTGAGGCGTCTACACACGCACATTCATGTGCAGAGCTCAGGGTTCCCACAACGTTTACATGCGATCACGAGAATTATAGAGAGATTGTAATATTCCTATTTAAATATATTAGTTATATAGATACAGTAGTGGCCAGAAGTGATATTTGTTTTACTATTAAAACATTTAGATTTTCTAAATATGAGGCAAGTATTTATCTGATAAAACTACAGCTGCAGGTTTTATTTTACCATGCAAACATTAACTACAGCATAATCAGTTATTAATATTTCAGCGGTTCACTGGTTATTTGCATGTGTTCATAATTTCTTACGTCTGGCCAAAAATTATCACACGATTTGTAAAATTAAACTATTGATTACAAGCACAACTATGCAAAATGCTTACCAAAAAATCTTTAATTTTTAATAATATTTGAATAAAGGGGGAAGATGTCAATTTTCCTAGGCTGGGCGTCACTTTTGGCCACTAGTGTATGCGTTACATTTCACTAAATAAATGATCTGGGTTCAATACGAGCGCAATGTTGATCAGAGAAGATGTCAGTTTGTCCCTTACAGTAATGCGTTTAATAATAAAAGTAAAAACTACATGGGCCTTCTGCAATTGAGTCTCTTACTGACTGTGCCTGTGTAGTGACAGCTAATTTAAATCTGCTGTCATGACAACGCCAGTAATATTTGCATAATATGCGCAAGGATACCAGAAGAGGATCAGCACGACGTAACGTCAGTAACCAGAGATTCATCCACCTGGAAAAGTAGTTAGACCTAAAAAAAAAAGGACCATTTAGATTCACGTTTCTGCTTTGAAACAGCGCTATTATAACTGCGATTTGTGCTTGAGGGACTAAATTAAATCATTCCCTGAATGCGCACATGCATGAGATTTTTCCAGGCCTGGAAATCACAACGTTTCCCTGATATCTCCAGGTTTTCTGTGGCCGTGGGAACCCTGAGAGCGTTACAGGTAGATTAGCGATATATAAAAGCACTCGGCCTGTCCTAAAGCCACTCGAAAAATAAAAAAAAAAGCAGCAGAGATTTGCTCCGGTAATTAGTCTGGATTTGGAGAGGAGAACCATGTTCATCTGAAGAGTCCTGAGGGGGGGGCGCGTCAAATGAAGGGTCTCTGAGAACATGGAGACCCTCTCAAATACATGCCTGAGCTCAAGCAAAAGCCACTCGCGGAGTAAAATAATCCATTCTGCGAGGTGGACGTGTGTTTTAGCGCAACAAATGTGCATGCCTTGCACATTTTCCTAGAAAAACAAGACGGCAGGACTACGCTGATAGGACAAATCAAACACCCCTTTAAAAATGATTAGGAAATAAAGCAACCAAAAAGAAGGGCTTCATCTAGAGGAGACTAAACACAGACGGGAAAGTAAAGATCTCATTACGCACAGATATATAACCAAACAAAAACAAACAAATAATTGGTCCGATGCCTGCCAAAATTAAGTCGTTTTTTTTTTTTTTCTGAAATAGAATAACACAACCATACAGCAATACTCTGATAATATCTAGACGTCCTAACAAAGTGGTAACAGTCACTGGATCGACCTGCCTGAATCTAGAAAACAGGTCAAGAGTCGTCCAGCGCACAAGTGTGTCCACCTGGTCCAGTACTACTAATCATTGTGTCATTCTGCTGTCTGGTGGAGGAGGACGGCCGCCGCTGGCCGGTTTGTTGGATGCGTTGATGTCTTTCGTCAAGCGTCATCGTGGTTGGATTCTTGTAGTTTTGCCTCATTGTTCGTGAGCAGCACTGGTGCCTCGAACCTGACCAGTTTTACGAAGCTACAGGGATGAGAAGAAAACAGTGAGCGTTAGCACCTTTCAATGCATGTTTGAAGCCAACATCATAACAGTAAACATGAATCATTCTATCATCACGTCCTAACCAGGCATGATAACGTCATGTGACAAACTCGTCCGTTATAATCCATGAGGTTTGAATTTGGTTACAGTGAAATCTCATTGGTCCAAAATCCTCCAATATTAAACTCAAAACATAAAAGCGAATTCAAAATATTAACACTATAATAGCAAAAATAATACTAAAATAACTGGGTTAATTTGGTTACAATGTATTAACTAACCATGAGCAATACATTTATTACTGTATTTGATAATGTTAGTTAATAAAAATCCAGCTGTTCATGTTTGTTCACAGTGCATTAACTACTGATAACAAATACAACTTCTGATTTTAATAATGTATTAGTAAATGTTGAAATTAACATTAAGATAAATAAATGCTGTATGATTAATACGTCCAGTTCATGTAAATGAATGAAACATTATTGTAAAGTGTTACCCCTTTTTTAATGGTCTAAAATCCTGCTATTTAATATTTTTCTTCCTGCCAAACCAATGTCATATTTTCTGAGGAACATGAGCGTTTGCTAGAGTGTTACTATGAGGTTGCTATTTTTTTTTTTTACTAAAACAAAAACTAATTGAAAAATGTACACAAAATGCAGGTTAAATATTGGATGGAAAATGTACACTTAACCCTCATCCTTCCCTCGGGTCACGTTGACCCGAAACTCATTTTTAAATATTTAAAAAAAAAATCGAGTGTTTATCGGAGTGGTTCAAGACCCTAGGACTTTTGTCGCACAAATACGCAACAAAAAAACAACAAAAACAAATGGGCTGGATTGTGGTTGAAATTTTAAAAAGTAACAAATCCTTCCGTCACGGGTCAATTTGACCCTCTTAGGAATTAATGGAAAGCTTCAGTACACATAGAAAAAACAAAAACTGCTCAAAATTTACCAAAAACATGTGTTTACATGTGTATCTGAATGCATACGGAAGAGAAACTGACGTTAGGACCCAGCGGAACAGCTCATTTGCTCCATATAGAGCTATAAGGCTATCTATACCCCATTTCCACCAAGGCAGTGCTGGTGCTGGTTCGGAGCCAGAGCCTAGTTTCAAATCGGTTCTTTCCACGCCCAAAGCACCAGCTCCGAACCAGGAAAAGTAGTTCTTAAGAAGAACCAAAACATTGCTGGTCTAGAAGTACGAACCGCTTGCATCAGGGGCTGGGGTTACCGTGATCAACAAGACCAACACAAACAAACTTGTGACCGGCATTTTTGAAATAGCAGCTAATGGAGCTAATAGCTGCTCGATTGTAATCTCCGGCTAAACAAATTACGACGAGCTGCACGAATGCGTTGTATTCACTGTGTTTTGATGCCGATGTAGGATCGTAAATAGTGCTGGGCGGTATGACCAAAAATGTATATCACGGTATTTTTCTAAATTATATCGGTTTCACGGTATATGACGGTATATTTTCCCCTATGCATGACCGGGTGTTAATCACATTTTCTACTGATTAAGAGAGGAAATACTGCAGGAGATTCACTAGAATACCCTGTTTTACTGTCATGATGAGTGACTAGAAAAATTCCACACTAGAGTTAATAGGCCTGGTTTACAAAGCCTCACAAAATGATGCCGTGGAGAGACAGCAACCAATAAAACACAGACCTGCAACACACTCAGAGCCATACTTACAGACACCTGAATATTAAAAGTTGAGTTGAGGGCACCTTAAGCATTTTAAAAATCTAATCCTATATAACAACAAACTGCCAAAACGAAGAAAAACGCGGATATTTGCAATACATTTAAGAGCACTCTATGAACGAATGACACATCAGTTTAACACAGAAAGAATAAAGCAGTTACTTTTTTGCCCATTCTTCTTTGAATTGTCAGTTTATTTATTAATTTACATCATTGTCTTTTGTGTAGCAGAATAATCCATCGTGTCAGCGCGTTCGTGATCAGACATACGGTTGGATCAGTGTAATCAGTACTGCATACATTTCATTTTAATAGGACGTGATGAAATATGCGCGCACACACGCTTCTGGTTCATGTCTAGAGCGCTAGAGTTTATGAAATATGTCCATAAAAAATGTAAACGCGCTCGCTCCGGTCTATATCAGTGCTATATGATCCATGTGGTGATCGTTGTTAATCCCATAGCGGCGCTCCGCGCAGAAACCGCTCTCTCGCGCGCGCCGCATCATGTAGTTCGAATTCTCCACTATAATCAAGGGCTGAATCCGAAATCGCCCCCCATAACCTCAAATATAGCATTATTTGGAGGGGACAGCACTTTTTAGTGGTGTCCGAAACCCTAGTGGACGTTATTGAGTGCACTCATTCTATCCCGTTGCACCGCAATAACGAGTGTACAGCCGATGTACACACATTGCCTGTCCGACTTCACGCACGTTTTCATTCACTCCTTCAAATAAAGTGATAACATAGGGAATAATGAATGAGAGTATAGGATTCAGCCATAGGCTATGCTGTTAATGCGATCTCAACTGTGCTCTGACTGCTCCTTACTACAGTGCATCAATGAAATGGGTCCCCTCTCAAACAATGACGCACATTTAAACACATAGGTTATAGCCTATAAACATTTTAAATTAGAAACTTACAATAGGCTATACAAAAACATTATTTCACATTTTTTTACCTAAATGCCAGGTAAACACCTTACCTGGCATTTAGGTAAAAAAATGTGAAATAATGGACAGCACTCGTACGTTCTTGGAGGTGGAAAAACAAAGGTCTTTATGACCTGCTTTTAAAAGGGTTTAAAAACGAAAGAAAAGACGAGAGTCAGCTGTTTTTGTATAGCCTATTGTAAGTTTCTAATTTAAAACGTTTCCTTGCTTTACCCGAGAAAAAAAAGCCATGTGTTGACTTTGAAACAGAGTATATTTTAAATGACATGCATCTGTGGTAAAATTACTAGATTTTCGCGTCAGCACATGTTTATTTTAATGCAAACAATACAAATAATGCTGTCCTTTTAATTCAGCAGTGCAGCACAGCAAAAAAAATCGACTTGGTACGGAAACGATCGCCGCTCTGCTGCAGACGCACCGCACCTGGAACGAACAGCATCCGCATGCAGTGTGAAAGCTGTAATCCGTTAACATGGGTACGGAAAAAAATACACACCGCAAACGGAGTATGTGTGACACGGGCATTATGCTTTTGAATTGCTCTTGCGGTATTTTGATATCAAGCACTGATCGGTCTGCGCAGCACCGATGCATCTCGAACAAGCCTGGTGTGTGTGTGTGTGTGTGTGTGTGTGTGTGTGTCTCTCCCGCTGCCTCGCTAGCGTTGCTGAGAAAGATGAGATGTATACAGCGACGTAAGACCTGGCTCTGTGGCGACTCTCTAGTCCGTGGAAAGACAAACTGGTTCTTAGAAGGCTAGTCAGTCGAACCTACTCCGAACCGGAACTAGCTCTGAACTAGCACCCGGTTCATGCTGGTGGAAAAGGGGTACTAGTGGCAAGAGTCATGAAATATCATATTATATTATTATTTTTCCAAGAGGTCATCAAAGACACCCAATGTGAGATATTTTGAGCTGAATTAAAAGAGTTATGCATGAAATTGTGCTATTTTGAATTTAAGTTGATAATAGAATTTTTATTTATTGATAAAATCTAGTCATCTAAAGGTAAATAAAAAAATAAATAAAAACCATTGCTGAAAAAAATTGCATTAAAAAAAGAAAAAAATATCTAAATATAATTTTAGGGCTTCGGGTCATTTTGACCCGCGAGGGAAGGATTTGCTAAAAAATGCGAGGGAGGGATGAGAAAAACTAGAAATGTTGGTTAATGCATTAGCTAACATGAACTAGCAAGCAATATTTATTTTACAGCATTTATTATTTCTGTTAATGTTAGTTAATAAAAAATAAATTTCTTCATTGTTTGTTCTTCACAGTGCATTAAAGTTAACAGATACAACTTATAATTTAAAAAAATGTATAGTAAATTAACTAACACAAACAAGTGTTTTTCACTGCTCGTTCATGTTTACTAGCGTTGTTAAATAGTTTCAAACAAATGAAAGCTTCCTTTTAAAGTATTACCGAATTAAATAACTAAAAATAAGATGCCCTAAAATGACTAAAACTGAAATTCAAGCTAAATTTAAAAAATAATTAAAATAAAATGAATAAACTTAAAAAAAATAAAATGAAAACATAAAAACTAATTCAAATAATACTAAAAGAGTCGTTTCTAGATCCGTTTTACCATTTAAAAAGGACAACATTTAAGTCTAATCATTAAGATCATGATTTGAGGAATCATTAACATCTGCAGCACAAACAATGTTGTGTGATTTATCAACTGAACTTTAACACTTAAGAGTTTGTTGGAATCAGTTACACCAGTAACAATAATAGTGCCTTAGTAAACACTACTAATTCCTTCTGATGTGCCGTGATTGTGTCTCATCGCTGCAGCATTTCGTTTTCATCGTGCCTGGTTAGTGTGAATTCAACACGCACGCACACACACTCACTCAAATCAAACACACGCTCGCATGCGCCGAGTACAAACACACTCTGGAAAAATCAACAAACACAAAAGCGGTGATTAGAAACCAAGAACACAGCGCAGAGAAGCAGCAATGGAGCGATGAAGAGAAATGAGAAATGAAGGACGGGGGGGGGAGAAAAAAAAACAAGATTGGGCAGAGACGCTTGGAAAGAGCGGCCGAGGAGAGTCTCATCTCTTCCAGATCGTTTTACGGCACAGCCAAACGCAGAGGGAGGGAGAATAACACAAATACGAAGCGGCTGTGCTCCGCTATGACTCTCAACAGACGCTCAATTTCTCTCCCGAGAAGAAAGTCTATAAAATTAACTTCATAACCGCCTCAGAGACGGCGCAAGAGCAAGCAACTCTGAAAGACGTCCAACACACGTGAATCGGTCACTGAGAACGTTCTGTCATCGTTTATTGTCGTTTCCAAACCTGCATGAGTTTCTTTCTTTCTGAAGAGCTGCTCATTTGAATATAATGAAAGCATACAGAGACCGGGGATTGACAGCTTTCATGAGACGGACGAACTGATATGATACCTAGGTGGTTATTCTCTGCAAACATTTCCCAGCTCTCAAATCTTCCGTATTTGAATATGCAAATGACATTTGAGAGCGAAATCACATTTCGGTACTGCACCGTTTCAGAAGACTTCAAATAAAGCACATAAATCATATAAATGTTGCTCGATAGCCTGTGGTCACTGCGTGCTTTCATTGTATGGGAAACAAATGTGCAGATTCGATGGAAGAAAGTAAGCCATATGGAGTCGTTTGGAATGACATGACGACTGTGTTTGCATGCACTAACCCTTTAGGATGAGAATAATGGAAAAGAAATAGGCGGCCATTGCAGCTGCTCCTGTAAACATCGCAAACCTGCCTCCATTTAGAGAGAAGATCAACAACTGCTTTTGGAAGCTACAGCCGTTGGCCTCCACACTTGCTTTAAACATCAAGAACGCCTAAAAAAAACCCTCTTTTACCTTTCAACTGGAGTCTAAAACCATTAGAACTTGCAGATGAGGCTTTTTCAAGGAGCTGCAAACACCTGCTTTTAATTTGCGCCGTTGAGGCACTATTTTCCTCTGGCCTGAGCGAATGCTATTGGCCGGTTCAGCCAAGAGTTTGTCTGAAATGACTAACACTTTTACTCGGGTTATGTTCGCCCACACGTCAGCTGAGAGAAGAAAAGTTAGTTGTGGTTAGCTGAAATGGAGGCAGTGAAGTGATGGGTTAGTGGGTGGCGGCGGCGGCGGCGGATGAAAAGAGCGCGCGACGGGGCGGCTGCCTTTCCTCCGGTACGACTTACGGAGTCTCTCCACCTGCCTTGTGTTACTAAAAAGGATTCGGCTAGTCTTCGGCTGCCGTTGTGCCTCGTACGGATCCCTTTTGACGCATCTAGAAACAAAACATGCCGTTAGGTGCAATCTTAACACTTGCTGGCGTCGACCTGGAAGGAAAGGAAACATCAAAATAGGCAGAACATGAAAGCATATCTGAGTGACTGCAGGTAGAAATGGCCAAGTCGTATTTTTATGGGAATCAAACTACCTATTGAAGTGTCTATAATAAGCTGGGATTTGAGAGTTTATTTGTTGTCATTTTTACTTAACGTGCAATTTTTTGGCACTGAGACATGTCAAAATAAAGATATTAAAAAATATAAAAAAATAAAAATATGAAATCTCAAACAAATACACCCAATTTCTTTACTGTAATACAGTAATAATCCTGCTGTCTGGGGGAAAAACACTTGAATTCAGAACATTACAACTGTACCTTAAATGTAAAATGTGCAAAATAAATGCAAAATAAATTATATACAGTACAGATAAAAAGTTTGGAAACAGCTGCATACATTTGATCAAAAATACAGTAAAAACTGTAATATTGTGAAATATTATGACAGCTAAAAATTATTTTTCATTGATAAATAACTGCTGAATTTTCAGCATCATTACTCCAGTCTTCAGTGTCACATGATCCTTCAGAAATCATTCTTATATGATGATTTGATGTTTAAAAAACATTTTTGATTATTATTATTAACGTTAAATACAGTTATGCTGCTTAATATTTTTGTGGTATTTTTGTGGATTTTTTTTCAGGATTCTTTGTCAAAAGAACAGTATTTATTATAAATATAACTTTTTTTTGGTAATATTTATTAATTTCATAAACATCTTTACTGTCTTTTTGGATCAAATTAATGTGCCGTTGCTAAATAGAAGTATTAATATATATATATATTAATATATATATATATATATATATATATATATATATATATATATATATTTTTTTTTTTTTATCTGTCTTAACTCAAACTTTTGAATGGCAGTGTATCATGATTTCCAAAAAAAATTATAATAATTAAAAAAAGACTGGAGTGATGATGCTGAAAATCCAGCTTTGATCACAGGAATAAATTACATTTTAAAATATATTCATAAAGAAACCAGTTAATTTAAATGCTAATAATAATACACAATATTACAGTTTTTACTGTATTTTTGATCACATAAATGCAGCCTTGGTGAGATTAGGAGAATTAAATAAATAACCTTAATGTTTCCAAACTTTTGACCAGTACTGTGTGTGTGTGTGTGTGTGTGTGTGTGTGTGTGTGTGTATGCATGCATACATATGTATGTTTATATGTATAAATGTATGAATGCAAGTATGTGTGTGTGTGTGTGTGTGTGTGTGTGTGTGTGTGTGTGTGTGTGTGTGTGTGTGTATGTATGTGTGTGTGTGTGTGTGTGTGTGTGTGTGTGTGTGTGTGTGTGTATATATATCTTTTTAAACGTTCAAATAAGAGAATTCGATTATTTCTTCACATTAAAAGCTATTTATTATTGGGGAACTGCATCATTTTTGCATTTCAGAATACATACATCCATAAAAATAAAAAAATGTATGGTCCAAAAATATGCTTAATTTTAGAAATGCATTCATGACCGTTTTCTTGAGATTCACCCGTTTAACAGTTGACTGTCAGGGAAGAGGCACTGAATGGGTTAACGTTGACATAATCCTCACTGGAAATATATCCACCATCATTTCCATAAAAGAGGTTTTGAAAAAATATATACCCTGGAAGGATTTTGTAAAGCACGGCAAAGCCAAAGTAAACTTGATTCGTCAAATATTAGTCCAAATCCATACTTTCTGCTTGGCAACCGGATAGCTGCAGTGTAAAAGACTGTTTGTTTAATATACAGTTTTACTACATATACTGCTTGTGTTACAAATGCCAGCCTTAACAACTGAAGGCAATTACAGATTAACTGGTTAGGAGAAAGATATAACTCGCGATGTGACTGATGGGTTGACGGTTAAGGAATCACTTTATTGGTCTTGGCCAACCGTGGCTCGAGAATAAAACTAATAAGCGACTACGCCTTCGGGATTTGGATGAGAATGTATTGATCGATATTTCCCAGGCAGTGAGGAGTTTGTGGTTTTCCTTGGCTGCATGCTGAAAGCGATCACAGAGCGTGTCAGAGTTTGGAGAGACTGCGTGCCGTTGGATCGTCATATTTACTGGGTAGAGGAAAGAATCTGGGCCAAATACTATACACTTGAGCTGGGACGCGTTCAACAAAAACACACAACTGAAAATAGAGAATAGGAGAGCGTTGCCAGCAGTGACCAGCGGTAAAAAACCCAATATAGCTCAAATCTGTAACCCCTTCAATAACATCCAGAAGCCGACTTCAATTCAGTCTACAGTCAAATAATGACCCCTGGTGCTAATATCACAGGTACTAACGTTTTATTTTACATATAAACGCCCACGTTACGCTATAAAATCAGTCCAGATGTGCACTGAAGGCTGATGATGTACAGCTTGTACATGTATAGTACAAATATACTTAGGCTCAGTGTGTCTTGCATCACTATTGAATAGCGCACAAACCCGTTGCCATTTATATTAGATGTTGTAGTCAGAATTTTATGACTGCAAATACTAGTGTTGTCAAAAGTACAGAATTCGGTACTGAAATTGAAGAAGAAGAAAGAAAAAAAAAAGAGCGCTGTAGAGCGGAATCGTAAACACCACTGATTGGCCATTGTGTTCACGTGCTCATCAAAAACATGTCTGTGATTGGCTACAATGATCAGCACTAGGGATGTCACAAGTACCAGTACTAAAATTTAGAAAATGTGACGATACCAGCATTTCTGTAGTAGCGAGTATATTCGGTACCCGCAGCTGCGTTCAGTCGCTTCTGTGTTTATCTAAGCCAGTGTTCATTTTGTCACCTATTTTTAATTTAGACTGAAGGCCTGTTCACACCGGGACGATTTTCGCACGCGTTTATCGCCGAAGTTTAACGCCTCGGGACTAAACAATGGGCGCCAATGTGAGTGTTCACACCGACGCGCAAAACGGCAGGCGTAAAAGCGTCATTTTTAAAAAAACGCCTCGGGTTCGTTTTTTTTATTTTGACGCGGCGCGTAAAAAACTGGCCACCCAATGAGATCGGCGCTTTTGTTCACGTGCCTGGAGCTGCTGAAGTGACAGTAAAACACGACTTGGTGGCGCTCAAGGACAAAACGCTCTTGCCGAGCACACATTGACACGACGAAGAAGTAGTAAGTAGACAAAGAAGAAGATGAACTGCTAATGCTGCTTGCCAGTTAGCAAAAAGTGTGTGAATGGTTTTGTCCATATACATAATATGTCTATGGTTTTGGCAAGCACGTAAATACTGTCTCTCTTCTCCTTCTGTGTGACAAGCGAGTGTCAGAGGCTTAAAGTGCCGCAGCACCACCTTGTGTACCGGGAGCGCATCGACTGAATGTGCACGTTCACTCGGCGCAGCGCCAGTGAAAATCGCTTGGGTGTGAACACTCAAGACGCGCCAAAAAACGGCACGAAAAACGCTGGCGATAAGCGCGCGCGATATTCGTCCCGGTGTGTACAGGCCTTGAAGCTCTATTTGCACAGGATTAGTTTTATCTGGGGACCTCGTGCGATTTAGAAATTACTCCCCCACATCTGAATTTTGCGTGGCGCATTCGCACGGGATAAGCTGTGATTTTACTCGAATTTCCTGATTTATCTCCCGGATATGATGTCAAGACTTGTAAATGTTTTTTTCGTTATAGATATAGCTGTATGAAATTATAAACAGTCGTATCGATATCATATTTATTGTTTTATAGTAATAAAATAATTTAGTTCAGTTAGAGAACAGACTCTACAATTAAAAACTGAACTGAGCAATATAATAACAATATACGGCGGAAGATTCAGTTTCAAAGCTAAATGTAAAAGCACCCATTTAAGCGAGTTTGTCATTGTACTGTTCTGTTTTTGTGTTTTTCATTAAGAATAATATTAAACGCATTCAAGCAATTTACTGAAAATATAATCCGCGCGGCCGCACGGAAATTCATAACGGTGCGCATTATATGCAGCCTAGCTCCATTCTTCGTGAAAGATATAGATAGAAATATAAAAAACTGATATACGATCCGCCTAATCCTGGCCAAATCACAGAGATGCCGATTAACTAATATGGCGAAATATGGTAGGTAATTTGCGGGAGAATTTTTACTTTACAAATTACAGACATGGACGATTCGCACGGGATTAAGATCACAGACATTCTCTGCAATTATTACAAATCACCAGAGGTCCCCAGATAATACTAATCCCGTGCGAATAGCGCTTTAGTCTTGTGCCAAATGTCCTTGTTAGTTTTAGTCATATTTAGTCATTTACATATATTTTTTTGTTAGTCAAGTTTTAGTCTCGTCATTTTAATCTAGTTTTAGTCAAAAGACAACTCAAGGTATCTTAGTCAAGTTTTAGTCGACTAAAAGTCTTGTCATTTTAGTCTAGTTTTAGTCAAAGGAAAACTCTAAATATATTGTGCAGAAAAATAAGATACATAAAATATATATAACCTGTATAATGTTTGTGGCACAACACCATAGCTAACTGGTTGATTTACAGCGTAGATGCCTAAAATCAGCATTAGCTTATGAGATGATGGGCACAAATATCGATTTCGATCTTGATTCAGTATGAATTCATATGTATGTAGCCTACTGTACATATAAGGAAAAATAAGTTTGCCTTTTAGCACTTTTTTTAACTTTTTTGGGGGTTAAATTATATTTGCTTGCATTCATTACTATTCACTATTATTAACATTTTAAAATTTCACAAATAAGTAAGCAGTAATGATCTGCAATACTTTTTTGAGCAACTAGACTGTGTATGTATATTTATTAAAGAGCCATACAGGAACCAGTGGGTAATGGCATTACAAATGAACATTTTATTTTTCCAGCCACAAAATGACTCTAATTTGCCTCTTTGCAGTGGAATTCTCTATTCTAAACTTAATTACTACACTAATTGTAATATAAATAATACAAATATTAGAAGACAAATGTTTTAAGTGGTCATTAATGGACCCTACTTATTGCACAAACAGTATTTAGTACCAAAAGATCTCCTCAAAATATTCAATAAATATTATTGAACTAAAATATAGGCTATTTATTTTATAAATAGTTAAGGTGTATGGTCACATTTGACCACCAATGAGTATAAGTATAAGTGACCAATTAGTAATAATCAATGCACACTATGCTGTACTGTTTACCAAAAATTGCTGCAAACACCTGTATAGTGAAGCTGTTGTGTATCCGCTTAAGCCATTCAAATGTATTGACCATTGACCATTGACACAGTGCTAGAAGTGTTGAGCGCTCCGGGAACCACGTGACTCTTTCGGAATATTTTTTGGAACAGCTGAATATTATAATATTTCATGATGAAAAAGTAGAGAAAATTATAGACGAAAATGAAGAGAGATTTTATTCTAGTTTTAATTTTATGCAAAACATTTTAGTCTCATTAGTCTCGTTTAGGCGTTTTTGGACATTGGCGCTGTCTCGTCATAGTCTCGTCTTTGTCATCGTCTCGTCTTTGTCATGGAAAAAAAGGTTGTTGACGAACATATTTAGTCTCGTCTCTTCTGACGAAATTAACACTAATGTGACAATACCAGAATTTCTGTAGTCCCGGTAGTAGCGAGTATATTCGGTACCCGCAGCTGCGTTCAGTCGCTTCTGTGTTTATCCAAGCGCAGGGCTCCTGACTGTAGCCCAATATATACAGGGAGTGCAGAATTATTAGGCACGTTGATTTTCTGATCATATTTTTTTTCCAGGCACATTTGACCAATTCCAAACCACAGTAATCCTAATAAATACTATTGATTTAGTATTTAATAATGTATAAGTGATATATAATTGTTCATGAAGGCTGGAAATGAAAATCACCTTATATTCAGGTGTGCAGAATTATTAGGCATGTTTTCTTTTACAGATAAATTGAGCCAAAAAAGAGATTTAACTCAGACTGAAAAGTCAAAAAGTATTAAATGCCCATGAGAAGGAAGCAATACTAATGCAATACTAGACATTGCAGTTAAGGCATGACCATTGGACAGTGAAATGCTCGTTGGGTCAGCAGGATCTGACAAAAACAGGTGGTGAAGAAAAGACACCTGTTAACTGCAAAAGAATTAAGAATTAAGGTGAAGAATTAAGGGTGAAACCATCAGGAACCCTTTAGTCTCCAGTGCCACCATTTTCCAAAGCTGCAACCTACCTGGAGTCTCCAGAAGTGCAGGTGTCAGGATCTCAGAGACTTCAGTTAGGTAAAGAATCCTAAAAAATGACCCCCACTAGATAAGAATCACAAGCTGAAGTGTTGTAAAATACATGAAGAAGGTTTTTTTATAGGCTTTATGGACAGATAGGTTGAGAGTGACTCTTGAAGGACCAGCACCACATCCTCTAGTACCACTGTTTGAAGAATTCATCTTCCAGAATCTGGCAGTACGTTTTGGGAGTTCATCATCTCTGCAAAACGGACTTCAGGATGGACTAAAATGAACTCCCAAAATCATTGTAGCCAATCACAGACATATCAGATGAGCACAATGGCCAATCAGAGGTGTTTAAGATTCTGCTCAACAGCACTCAAAGCATTACACATTTTAAATTTCAGTACCGACTTGGTACCGAAGTCGGTACTTTTGACAACACTAGCAAATACAATAAAAGCCAACACAACTCTCTATTGCATTGTGCTTTGTTGCACATAATTACAAACATATGAAGCAATGGCATTCAACTAGCATTGTCATATTGAAACGACTATTTTAGTCTAATCTCACTTGCTGAATCTGTTGGAGAGGTAAACGACAAGCATTCACTCGCTGGACATCACTGGAGGCAAGTCGTTATTTTTTAAATGAGCTGAGGTTTGTCACACTTAAATAAAAAAATTATATTCTTCACTTTTTCAATTCCATTTTGTGACACTGGAGGCACAGAAATCAGACATTCATGAATAAACCAAAATGTGTAGCGTTTCATGATCTGGACTGCTGGGAATAAGGAGGTCTGCCATGGATGGGTGGGAGCAAATGCAATGGAGGAAGCTATACGTGCTTCAGACCATAATGTCACTCTCACCTCTTCCAGCTCTCGCTGCGTCTCCTCCTCCATCCTGCGGATGTCCGCCATGGTGAGCTCCACCCAGCTGTCAATCCAACAGAAGAGCTGACGGTGGAAGTTGGTGAAGATTCTCTTCTCTTGCTGCAAGCGCAGATGAAAAACGGTCCGTGTTATTGCACAGCATTGTGGGATTGGAAAAATAAAGAGTGAATTATCAAACTCATACACATCTCAAATCTCATTTAAATTTGAGATGCATCACTCCAGGTTTGATGTCAATGAGGAGACACGTAAGAAACAAATGCTTGATATAATTAACGTCAAATTTGGTGCAACACAGCTAGACATATTTACTTTTTTCCCCCATGTTCATCTTTCTTAAGAGTGTAATGTTGCTGTTGGAGCATAAAAAACATCAAAAAAGTCCGCCCAAGGCATATACGCAGAATAAAGGGGCGGAGTCTAGTTGAGTTAGTTAGTAGTGTGTTGAAACTGACGGTTATGGTAAGGGGCGGGACATTTCCCAAACACACTTGAAGCGCTTGACCAATCACAACACACCGCTCCATCCGACCAATCAGAGCACATTTTGCTTTCAGAAGGAGGGGCTTCATAGAGACAGGAACTAAACAGAGCGTTACTGACAGACTGGGAAGAGAGGAGCTGCAAAAATGGAGAATATGGGGAAAATAATCAACATTCAAGCAGGAAAACCTGTCCTAGTAGAGCCTTTATTAATATATCACATGGGCACTCGCATGAAAAAGAGGACTCTAGATCATCTCTTTTTGTGTCCCATTCGTGATTGGAAAAACACATGGGTGAATAAAAGATAAAGTTGCTAAGTGCTAGTTTGAACGGGTGTTGATTTTTACCTTGTGGATGAAGTTTTCTATTTTGGTCTGAAGGCCCCACCACTTGAACTTGACAGTGACTAGTTTGTACGCACACATACGAGGGGCGTCTGGCTTAGCCAAGAGCTCTTTCTGTTCGGGGAGAAATCACACATGATCTTCATATAGAACAAAGTTAAAAAGGGAACTAAAATGTCTGATAAATTCATTGAATTACTCACTTTCCAGTCCGGTCCTAAAGGTCCTCGGCCTGTTTTCTCTGAGTGAAAGATTTCTGGGTCCTCGTCTGGTTTATAATCCTGAGAGAACAACAATTTGGATCACTTATATTTTGCTAACATTTCTCCACACTGCCTTAAATTGGCATTGAAGTAATGTCAGAGATGGATATTCAATTTCGATGATTTATTACCAATTAATTGTGCAAAACAAGCCCACATTAAGATGTTAAGATATCATGTTATCTTTACTGTCAACTACTTTCAATGATAAGTAGTTTAAGCCTGCTCAAAAAGTTGCCAAATGTCACTAGATGGCCTAATGCACTCATTCGCATATGACATCACGTCGTATTTGCATTCTGCTTAAAGCCAGCCCTTTACATCAGTTGTCCTCTGACAAAAATCACCATACACAAATTAAATCATATTTACATTTTTGCACTGCTGGTCAAAAGTTTAATAGAATTACGATGTCTTTGTAAGAAGTTTCTTCTGCTCACCAAGGCTGTATTTAATTGATCAAAATACTGTAAAAATAGTAATATTGTGAAATATTTCAACGATTTAAAAGAACTGTTTTCTATGTGAATATACCTTAAAACGTAATTTATTTCTGTGATGCAAAGCCGAATTTTCAGCATCATTATTCCAGTCTTCAGAGTCACTAGATTTGATTTCGCCCTGCAGCTCAGGCTGGAAACCTCTACATATTTCTATCCTGCTTCTGATACAAATTTGCGGGGACCGATCACAAACCGGCTATTTAACACAATGACAGATAGAGAAGCGATGGATCTATAGTCTGATTGGTTGAGGGACTATCCAATTGCGTATGGAGTCATTTGAACTATGCCCGTTGATCACGGCTTGTGCAGTAGAAAATACAGATCAGACTAATGTTCAATCTTAAAAGACTGAGCTTGGTCTGGTGATAGCCAGACAAAAGTGTCACATGATCCTTCAGAAATCATTCTAATATTCTAATATGATGATTTGATGCTCAAGAAATATTTATGATGATCAATGTTGACATTTTTTGGCGGGGAAAACCTCATACACTACCATTCAAAGGTTTGCGGTGATAGAGATAAAACTATTTTTTTTTATTATTCATCAAGGACACATTAAATTGATCAAACCTTCAAATGTTCTATTCAGCAAAAAATGGGGGGGGGGGGGTTGTTTCCAATATCGATAATAAAAATGTATGTTTCTTAGAGTAGAAAATCAGCATTTTAGTATGATTTCTGAAGTATCATGTGACACTGAAGACTGGAGTAATGATGCTGAAAAGTCATCAACAATCCATGTTATCATAAAAAAACACCTTCCCACCACCTCCAAAACATTGAATTCCCACCATTTCCATCTTTTTCCCCACCTTCCGTCTTTTTCCACATACCGCACACTACCTTTTAATCTCTCAAACCTCTGCGCTAAGTACAGTGAACATATGGGAATACGGATTAACCTGAACCAGGACTGATCCACTTAACTAATTAAAAGATACGAAGCATAAAAGTGCTCAGGCCTGAGAAGAGCAGTCGGTTCAGTGGCCCTCGACGGGTCAGATAACCAGTTCACCCCTGCTGGTCAACACACCTGACCACAACAACACTGGACTCCAGTCAAACGGACGCAGCTGTATTTATGTGCACGGCACCGAGCCAGACTGAGGTCACATGGAGACGTATTTGGATTTATTCAAAGCAGCTGATGTTCGATGTGCGTGTCTGCTAGTACACGGCACCGGCTGCTAGTTTGTTTGTTCTTGAGGCTTGAGTCTTACTACAGCTTCAAAACAGACAGTTTGTGCAGTAAATCTGCTGCTTAGAGAAGGGTCAGGAAAGATAAGAAGCCTTCTTGGTAAACTAGTGAACCTCGAGGAATGCAGGTCAGAAGGGCAATGGTCCACACACTAATGTCACGTCACCCTAATCCAGTCTTATGTAACACACCGGCTAAAGGCTGAATCACAAATCACACACTAGCCAGCCTAAATATAGCATGCGGGATAAGGATTAGCAAGTCCCAAATCACAGCACATTGAAAATGGTGCACATCATATGAACATGTTTTAGGCTGATGATGCCTCCAAATTCTTGTGCTATAGGTGGAGGAATCTGTGACATTTTTTAAATAACCAAATTAATAATTTGATTAATTTAGTTATGCTTAATCTTACAAGCAAACACCGTCTCTTTTGTCAACTTTCAACCACTTCTGTCCTGATTTCTTCGAGGGGAGGGTCTATGGGCGGGTAAACGGATGGGCTTTTTCAGATCTAATGGACAAAATAAAACAGCTTCTGCTCTGACGCTGTGATTTTGTGTGTTGGAAATCAGGAATGTGAGAGAACATTGTGCTTGGGACCTTTTTCGTCTTCAAAACAAACTTGTGTCTCGAGCCGACAAAGTTTAAATCCTGTCTGGCTAGCGCGCTTTCCATTATGTTTATGTCAGTGTGCGGAGAGTAGGGGGTCTTTTGTGGCTATTTGAATGCATTCGACCACATGAGCGAATGAGTTTTCGACAACCTCTGGAAATGGTCAAAAGTGGACAAGCTCAAAACGTTTAGACCGTTTACACCTGTATTTAGCATCGTCCAATTATGAGCCGATCGACCAAAACGCTTCTTAATACCAGGTGTAAACAAAGGAGTCTGTGATACTATTATTATATATAGTACTATAGTGAGATATATATATATGATTTAAGTATGAATAGTATAATATTATTAACTTGCTAGATATTCAGAGTATGTGCTTTCCAATTATAGTACCGTTCAAATGTATGTGATCAGACTTTTTAAAATGTTTTTGAAAGAAGTTTCTTCTGCTCACCAAGGCTGCATTTATTTTAACACAAATACAGTAAAAACCGTAATATTGTGAAATATTTTTACAATTTAAAAGCACTGTTTTCTATGTCAATATATTATAAAATGTAATTTATTATTGTGCTCTAAAGCTGAGTTTTAAGCATCATTACAGTCTTCAGTTTCGCACGACCCTTCAGAAATCATAATTTGCTGCTCAAGAAACATTTCTGATTATTATCAATGTTGAAAATATTGGAATATTACACAGACCGATATACCAGCTAGATGGATAAATCAGATTTGGCCAGTTTGAGATGATCTGCATTAGTCGATAAGCGTTGATTATCATGAGTGATTAACAGAAGCATCATGGTTGACCACTAAAAGAGCTTCAAATGATTCCAGGCCACTATCAAAATGGTCTTCGTGTCAAAAAGACACATTTTCCAACTCCTCTAGAGTTAAACAGTTGAGTTTTACCGTTTTCAAATCCATTCAGCCGATCTCTGGGTCTGGCGGTAGCACTTTTAGCATAGCTTAGCATAGTTCATTGAATCTGATTAGACCGTTAGCATCTCACTCAAAAAATGACCAAAGAGTTTCGATACTTTTCCTGATAAAAATCAGGAAAAATACTACACAGCACCTGAAAATAGTCTAACTTCCGTCAACATAACCAATGTGACAAACTCCTTACACAGGGAGCGCTGGGGACTATTTTCAGGAGCAGCGTAATATCATTGCGGCGCTCCACTCATGGTACGGCAGTAAAGCTCCTTGATTATAATGCAGGAATGAGAGTACCTTTCATTTTCAGTCGGTCTTAGTACACGATGTGACTACATAAGAGTCAAGTTTTAAATAGGAAAAATATCGAAACTCTTTGGTCATTTGAGTGAGATGCTAACGGTCTAATCAGATTCAATGATCTATGCTAAGCTATGCTAAAAGTGTTACCACCAGACCCGGAGATCGGCTGAATGGATTTGAAAATGGTAAAACTCAACTGTTTAACTCTAGGGGAGTCGGAAAATGAGCCTATTTTCAAAAAAAGTGGAGTGTTCCTTTAAGTGACTTATACAAGAGGGACATGAAATGCAATTAGTGGACACCCAAATTCTAATGGGAAAACACCCTAATGCATTTGTAGCAGGAGGCGGGGTTATGCAAATTACAGTTACCACTGGTTGGATATCAATAGCCCATTTTTGAGTGCCATCTGACTTCTGGATGACCAGCAGGGATGGGCTATTAGCATTATATTCAAAGTGGGTAATGTTACCGAAAAGCACAAAGAACATGTGCAAATGATGCAAAGCATTTCTAGACTGATGGAAAGTGAACTCACTCCAGGTTCAACCTGAGACCGGTCAGCTATATCAATATGCACGACCTCCACTGTCTTCCATGTGGTCGGGTCCAGATCATGTACCTGGTGGTAATGGGCATACACAAAGACGAAAAACATATCAGCCTGAGCATGATGTTACAGATGCATTCAAAACATCAAATCACAAAGAGACGTCTTACTCACATTCTCTAAAGAGCCCGTGTCAGGTTTGTGCCATGTTTCTATTTTAATCATGAAATCATCTTTCATGTATTCGTTCTGAGGAGAGGATGCATGTTTATGTTCAGGTTGTGTCACAAACATCAGCATGATTGCATTTAAAAATGTGCTTTAGCAGTGCATGCAATGCAAATATCACATCTGATGGCAGTGCATGTTTCTAAGGGAATATATAGCCAGAAAACAGGAAGTAAACCTGCTTTACTCCAAGTTCTACCGGGAAACTGGTGTTAAGATTGGTGTGGTGAACTAAAAAACATATTCAGACATTTAAACCACACTTAGAAGTATAAATGTCACTGCATGCAATGACAAAATAATAATTTATCCAAAAGAAAGATTCAAAACGTTTGACAAAAACTAGTGTGAAATGATAAACAAAGCAAAATGACTTGTCCATTAATTGAAATAGCAGGCCTTTCATGGTAAATGGTCATGCACTGAGAGTTTGGTGTAAGCTAGTCATAATGACAGCTAGTTTTCGTACTTACAGTCACAACTGAAGAGAATGGAGCAGCATGCAAAAATAAAAGAAGAAAAATAATCAGGTGACACAGAAAACATTCATATTTCCACTGTCAAAACAGACCAATACAAATGACTCAAGAGTCTAAGGCCTGAAACATACTCTGAATACATAACTGCAAACCATTATAGAGCGCAGCAGTCGGGCTCTGGAAGGAAAAACTATTCATTTTCTCTATAGAGAAATTGATTTAATGATAACTTATAAACCTTTAAAGAAAGGCCTATTGTGAGCTTTGAGGTTGTTAATCCATAGTATTTGCTTCTTTTAATGCCATCAGCCCATATTATTTCAAATTATTTAAAAACAAATCGTGTTTAACAGTGGAATTCGTGATGAAAAAACTACATTTCGCATGATGCTGCAGAAAACACCTCCAAACAGTTAAGACAAGAGAAATGCGATTGGATGAATGGATGGAACGACGGAACAATAGATAGATGGATGAACAGACAGAAGGAATGATGGACAGAGCGATGGATGGATGGATGACAGACAGAACGATAGATAGATAGAACGACAGATAGAACGATAGATGGAAGGATAGATGGAAAGATGGACAGAACGATAGATAGAACTATGGATGGATAGATAGATGGACAGAAAGATAGATGGAAAGATAGAACGATAGATAGAACAATAGATAGATAGATAGACGAATGGATGGACAGACAGAAGGAAGGATGGACAGAACGATAGATAGAACGATGGATGGATGAATGACAGATAGAACGATAGATGGAAGGATGGACAGAACGATAGACAGAACTATGGATGGATGAATGATAGACAGATGATGGATAGATAGATGGACAGAACGAAAGATGGATAGAACAATAGATGGATGGATAGATGATAGACAGATGATGGATGGATAGATAGATGGACAAAATAGATAGAACGATAGATAAAACTATGGATGGATGGATGGATGGACAGAACGATAGATAGATAGATATAGAATGATAGATAGATAGAACGATAGATAGATAGAACGATAGATAGATAGAACGATAGATAGAACGATAGATAGATAGATATAGAACGATGGATAGATAGAACGATAGATAGATAGAACGATAGATAGATAGATAGATAGAACAATAGATAGATAGATAGAACGATAGAATGATAGATAGAACGATAGATAGATAGATGGATAGATAGATAGATATAGAACGATAGATAGATGGATAGATAGATAGATATAGAACGATAGATAGATAGATGGATAGATATTTTTACATTTGTAGTTTTATATTTCTCCAATATCTTTAATTTGATGATGCGGTTTGCAATGCTTCCTGGGATTGTAGTTCTTTCCCTCACTAAAGCCACCAAGTACACGGTCTTTCTTTTCAAATATTTTTTGCTTCAAATCAAAGTTTGTAAAGTTGTGATTCACCTCAAAGCCTTGCATCATGGCTCATAACGCATTAAAGAAAGACTTTTGTTAAATCCCTACAAACGGAAAAAACAGTTCCTGAACCAACGCTGCTAAAAAAGTGGAGTAAGTGCACTAATGCAGTTTACAGCTACGAAATACGCCAGAGCTCAGCTCATAATGCAGCTCGAGTGCTCAGTGCGCTCTCAGTGTAGCTGTAGATGTTCAATCTCTGACTAACATCCTTCAGTAACAGTTTGTCTGCATTTGCGTACCTGCAGAGTATGTTTTTGGCCTAATTCTTCACAAATGTGAGAAAACTTCATAAAACAATCAAAACATTGTATATGTTTGATGTCTGTTCCAATATGCAATTCATTACATATTGTCGTATGTAATAAAATATGATAGTGATGGACTGTGCGGTATAGCAAAAGGTTTTCCACTCACTCGTGCGGCAGTATGGGTAAGCATTCCAGGCCTTTTCGTGGAAAACTAACGCCCCCTCTGGTGCGATCATCTTCACAAAGCCTGGCACTTTACTGGACACACAACACAAGAGGGGGAATTATTTACAGATCTGTGTTAAGTTGAATGGGTTGTTGCAAAACACTTGAGTTGTGTCACATCTGACAATACTAAACTGTAGGTGACGTTAATATATAAATGGATCAATGACATGACATGTATTTTTTGTCCGAATTAATTATTTTACTTAAAAAAATAAATAAATACATGTCACATATCAAATTGATCTACAATATTTCCTTTATAAGATACTCTTTTAATTTTTTTTCAATTCAATTGACTTTCAGTTGTGGTGTTTCAAAGACCTAAAATGTCAGGTGGTGCGACCAGCAAATTTACATTTAAAAGTTTCAATTCCCACTGCAGTTGTAAAATGAAGTAAGAAATATAAATGGTAAACCATTATATAATGTATACAAATAATAAAAGAAAAAGATAAAAAACTCCTTATGGAAAATTGTGTTCTGAACACATAGAAAAGTGTCTGTTTATATGAATTGGACTAAAAGGGCAATACATAGAAAAGGGAAAGGGAATTTACCATGTGATTTGCATTTTACAATAATTCATATGTATATTGTATATGTATATTATTTTTAAATAATATATGGTCGCACCACCTGACATTTTCTGGGTGGTAAAATCAGAAATCTTGTTTAATAATGAATTAATGGGGTCTTAAAAGCTGTAAAACCAATGTTATACCACTTTTTGGACATAAAAATGCATTTTAAAACTCTTTAGCTTAAAAAAAAAAAAATGTATCTTAAAAAAAATTATAATTTTTATTATTTGTCATTGACCCATATACCAAATCAGTAATTACAACTAGACTACAACACCGACTCCAGAACAGCTTCTTCCCACAAGCAATTAGACTCCTGAACTCTTGATCCATCAGGATCATAACACACACTGGACAGAATATCACTCAGCACAACCCACTGTCGATACACACACATTATATACACATTTATATAATTTATTATTTATCATATAGCACCTATTGCACATTGGATCTCTACTGTGAATAATAATGTATACTGTACATTGTATACTATTATTATTATTATTATAGCGTAATGTATATTGTTTAATGTATGTTTTAGTGTGTATATTGTTTAAAGTATATTGTTTAAAGTATATTGTTTAAAGTATATGTATATTGTAAGTATGTGTATATTGGTTAAAGCTGTGAGAACCACACTCACATTGTGTAAATTATTTATTGTTTATTGTAGAGTTTACTGTGCTGTGAGTAATTGTGGGCGCATCAGTGTAATCTGATGCTGCTCTAAATGTTGTACATGTCATGTCGTGACTACTATGTTGCTCGGAACTGCACCAAGAATTTCACCTGCTGTTGCACTTGTGTACATGGCTGTGTGACAATAAAGTGATTTGATTTGATTGATTGATATACTTACGTATAATGCATTCAAAAGGCCTGTTCACACAGGGCGATTTTCGCACGCGTTTATCGCCGACGTTTAACGCCTCGTGACTAAACAAAGGGCGCCAATGTGAGTGTGCACACCGACGCGCAAAACGGCAGGCGTAAAAGCGTCATTTAAAAAAAAAAGCCTTGAGTTAGTTTTTTTATTTTGACGCAGCGCATTAAAAACTGGCCGACCAATGAGATCTGCGCTTTTGTTCACGTGCCTGGAGCTGCTGAAGTGACAGTAAAACACATCTTGGTGGCGCTCAAGCACAAAACAGTCTTGCCGAGCACACATTGATACGACGAAGAAGTAGTAAGTAGACGAAGAAGAAGATGAGCTGCTAATGCTGCTTGCCAGTTAGCAAAAAGTGTGTGAATGGTTTTGTCCATAGACATTAGAAATTAGACTGCACAGAAATAGAAACTAAACTACAGTTAGCCCCAATACACTTTAAATATAGTCACGCTATGCTGATGTTGTTAACATTAGCAATTTGAAAACAAAGTATAATTTGCACGGTTTGACATGATATGATAAGTAGGGTTGGGTACCGTTCACATTTTAACCGTTATCAGTACCGGTACCCAACGGTACTTTTGGGATATTTACATAAATAACTGTAAAGAACCTGTAAGTCGTTTATAGAAGTGTTATTGACATTATGCCAGAGCTGCCCTGCTCTCTGTCTGCCATTGTCTGTGATGTTTGATTACTGTAATATTTACTAGTAAATAGTAGGCTACTAGGTACTTAATTTAATTTAAAAAAACAACCATATCATAATTTTTTCTTTTTAATTTCATTTCTATGAAAAGATCTCCCACAAATTATGTGTTATGTATTTTCTGGTAATCAAATGAAGACATGAGACATTCATTTAATTTATCTTTTAATTACACTTTTTTGTCAAACAAAGTGCTGCACAACTGAGCTATATATGGTTGAAATTTAAACCTGAAGAAAAATTGTAATAATTGATAATTTATTATTATTATTACATTAGTGTTAGTAATATTATTACATTGAGACGTATCAAAATTCTACTGTACCACAGTCATTTATTTGTCAAGTTAGCCAAACTTTTATTTTGACGGGTTGCCATGAATTTGCAGGGTTTTTCCTACATTGAAAACATTTTGGCGGCCGCCAAAACAAATTTTTGTCCCGCCAAAGCCTTATTTGATCAGTTATTGTGATTTATGAGTGATGTAGATGACTGCTGCGCTTGAGGGCGCATGTTAACTGATGACAGAGAGAACGATCAGAGCTCCTCCCCCGCACACAAGCTCTCTGTCTTCAAAATAAGCACCGTCTTAGCTTTCTAATATTTCACATATTACGTTAATCAAAATCAAAAGGTCGGAAGACCGAATCCATATTGCACGTGGCGCTATCAGACGATGTTTTAATTATCCACAGTCTTTCAGCTTATGTGGACAATGTGTAGTAAAATAAAAAGCCTACAATCATTTAGACTGGAGTGAGGTGAAACCAGAACAAAGTTGTTATTAGCTAGCTGATCATTTTATGAAATTGTATATGGCAGCAAATTTGGCTATTTGTTAATTATTTTAATACTACTTTTTAAGTAATCCTACTTTTTTAATATTGATATGATTATATACCAAAACAATTATCTGTAAATAGTAGTGATGCACCGATCATGGTTTTACATGGCCGATTCCGATACCGATCTTTTTAAAGAAAACTGGCCGATTCCGACTCCGATACCGATTTCCGTTTTTTTTTACACAATAAAGTAATGAAAGTATACATGAACAAGATGTTTATTTGGTATTTAACAGGCTAAATTGGCTTTTGGCTAATGAAAACAAGTCCGCAATCTGAAATTAACAGGAAATTGAATTGGAAATGAAAAGGCTGAAAGGTGAAATTAAAGCCAACAACTGCATATTCTGCAATCCAAACAAAGATGTTACTTAAATCAGCATTTGTTTTTAAATTCAGTGTAAAGAAAAAAAGTCTTTACCAGTGAAATTCAATAAAACCAAAGTATAAAATTGTTCCAAAATGTTAAATCAAATAATGTTTATTTCAACGAAAAAAACTAAGATGCTACAGCAGGTGCTTTTTAAATCAAATTAAGTCAATGTAATTTTAAGGTAAAATAAAAGGTAACACTTTAGAATAATGGTCATTAGTTAACATTAGTTAATGTATTAACTAACATGAACTAACTACGAGCAATACATTTGTTACTGTATTTGTTCATCTTTGTTAACGTTAGTTAATATAAATCCAGCTGTTCATGGTTTGTTCATGTTAGTTCACACTGCATTAACTAATGCTAACAAGATTTTAATAATGCAGTTATCTCTCATTAGTAAATGTTGAAATTAACATTAACAAAGATTAATAAACACTTTATAAGTGCAGTTCATTATTAGTTAATGTTAACTAATGTAGTTAACTAATGTTAACTAATGACCATTATTCTAAAGTGTTACCAAATATAAATGATCATCCTATAAGCTACAGAACTGATAGTATTTCATTTCTAAAGTGCATGCATGTTCTTCTTTAGGCTACAAAAAGAAGTATTTCGGCTTTTTCACAAGTTAGTCTGTTTCGTTCTCATCCGATCCAACACGTGAGAAGCTGAGCTGAACAAACGCTCACTATCTGCGCTTGAGCAGGCGGAGAGGTGAGCTTGCGCAACTTCAGCTCGCTTACAAACTGTTTCTTTGAATTTATTTTAAACTTATTGTCATTATTGCGCTTGCAGATCACGTGGGTAGGGTACTTTTTTACTGTGCGTGTGTGTGTGGATGACCATGTCTGTCAGCCAACACTGAAGACCATTTTTGACCCAGGAAAAACCCTGATTTGAGTTTCTGTGTTTATGATATGACGGTAGTTTTTCTCAAATGAAACGGTAAAATGCTCATGAAGTGACTCAGTGGCTCTGGAGATGACGGAAAAAGTATAATCTGTGATTCTGAATGACAGTATCCACACAGGCGCGGTGACTGACAGCCGCAAAACATTGGATTCCTCCGCGCTGTGCCGTGCCGAGGCACAATTCACGTACGGACTGCAGCTTTAACACACTTTCAGATGCTCATTCATGTTTATTTTGCGCTGTAACTGGTGTCAAGACTGAAGAGAAGATCAGTTCATGTGCCGCTTTTCTTGAGCTGAGCCAGAGCGATCTGTCACGCTTATGTTTTTGAATTTCGTAATAAAACAGAAGTAATAATCTATAGTTACAAAGCACAAAACAAAGCACAACGATTATTGCGATATTTTGGATGGGAGGAGCGCTACAATGCTCATTTATCAACTGAATGATGGCTGATGACTATCGATTCTTGGGATTTAAGAATTGATATCGATTCGTGAAAATGAGAATCGATTAAAATCGAGAATGCATTACAAGGCATCATTAATGTATTCAAAATACTTTTAGAATGCATTATATAAAAAAGCTTTAAGTGGTGTAAAAAAAAAATGACTTGACAATATTATTAAAGTGTGTTGAACTCATCTTAGTGAGCCGTTGACCTTGTTTTTACCTCTTTAAGTGGTAGATTTTGTGTGTGTATTGTCCCTTCTCGCCCTCCTTCTCATACGGTTCGTTCTTCAGCACTTCAATGCCCTCTCCGCCACCCGTCTCATTTTTACTGGCCTGAGCCACCGAGAAAAGCTGGCCGACTTGATACTGCAGTGACAGAGAAACAGGTGAGGGTTAAAAGATCAGACAGTACAGATGATCAGAGCATAATCACACTTAAAGGAGACCCATTATGCCCTTTTACAAAGGTTTTCATTCTTGAATGTTGAGTATTTCCCCATATTCTCCATTATTGCAGCTCCTCTCTTCCCAGTCTGTCAGTAACGCTCTGTTTAGTTCCTGACCCTATGAAGCCCCTCCTTCTTGTGATTGGTCAAGCGCTTCGAGTGTGTTTGGGAAATGTCCCGCCCCTTACCATAACCAGCAGTTTCAACACACTACTAACTAACTCAACCAGGCGCCGCCCCTTTATTCTGCGTGTGAATTATTTAAATGAGGAATACTGTGGCGTGTTCGTTCCCAGAAGAAACATGAACATGTAAAAAAGCACAATAGGAGCCCTTTAAGTCAATATCAAAAGATGACACTCTATGAACCCTATGAGTTTAGTCTAGTCACTAAAACCATAAAAACATTTCTGTTACTTAAAATAAAATAAACTGAAATAAATGAAAATTAGATGTTGCCTAAGAAATGTATTTTATTTTATTTTAACTTTATGTACTCAAATGGAAATAAAAATAGATATAACTATACAAAAAAGCCTAAAAACTAATAAAAATGACAAAAACACAATATAATTACTCAAATGTATTCAAAATATGAATCTAAAATCTCATTGTTACTAAAATAACACTTATATGGATAAATCACTTACTAAAATAGCCCTTGTCTTTGAGGTCATCTATATGCTAGTACACTCCTAAAAGTCCTCTTGGAAAAGAAATTTTAATATCAAGAGCAGTTTTACATTTTTTTTTATCTTACCTGCTAAAATAAGTTAAACATCACAATTAAAGAGAAACTAGCAGTATTACATGCATGAATACACAAACCCTACAGACTTCATATAGCAAAGCATCTGGCGAATTAATTAAAATACACGCCTACAGCAGTTTTTAGATATTAAGACAAAACTCATTGTGTGACTGATCGATGCCTAGAGGGACATTACAGCTGAACCAGTTTAACAAAGGCAAACAGGGAACGGCCTTGGATATATGCATGAACAGTCAGGCTAGGCTTCGGACCAGGAATATTATAGCTAACAAAAACCTGATAATATATCTGTAATAAAATAAAACATATTAAAAAGTAACATTTCTCATTTTCATTTAGTTTAATTTGATGGACTAAAATAACTAAAAAATGAAATATAAATCATTAAAAATAAATGGTAACACTTTACATTAAGGTTTCATTAGTAGTAAACATGAATTAACAATAATTCTCAGCCTTTATTAATCTTAGTCCATGTTCATTTTAACATTTACTAATGCATTATTAAAATCAAAAGGTGTATTTGTTAACATTAGTTAATGCACTGGGAACTAACATGAACAAACAATGAACGACTGTATTTTTATTAACTAATAAAGATGAATAAATACAGTAACAAATGTATCGCTTATTGTTAGTTCATGTTAATATATTAACTAATGTTAACAAATGAGACCTTACTGTAAAGTGTTACCAAAAACTAATAAATCAGATAAAAAAACGTATTTTAAAAATTATTAAAACTTTAATTAAAATAAAAATGTAAAATACAAAAATATATATATATTATTTAAAACACTATAAGGCTGCTTTCACACTGCAGGGCTTAATGCTCAATTCCGATTTTTTGAAAAAATGCGATTTTTTTGCAAGGCCGTTCACATTTCCAATTAAATGCGACCTTTTGTGATCTCCTGTGTGAACGTGAAATGACCCAGAAGTGACCCGCATGCGCAGAAGAGTACTCAACGGTCAACGACGTCACTTGTTGTTTACGGAAGTCGCCAAATATGGGTGTCAGCATTGGAGTTCGTTTAGCTTTATTAAAAGGCTTTTTATTTTTCGCTGGCATTGGAGCCAGGATCGTCTGTAACCACGCTCGGCCATTTCGCTGGAAATGTTTTCAAAAACCGCCCGGTTCCGATAAGAGCCCTCGAGTTTGGCCTGAATAGAGCTGTCCCCCCAAATATTAATTAACTCCGAAATCTCGCTTCCCTTCCACTGACTGGTCTCAGCATCGTCCGCCATAGTTGTTTATCTTCTCATTCCCGCCTACTTCAACGTACAATGATGACGTTTGTCGTGTATCAACAACGTGCGGGTCGGATACATGTGACCTGGCAGTTCAGACTGAAGACGCATTTCAAAAGATCGGATATGTATCGGATTTGGACCACATACCCAAGTGGCCTGGGTCGCATTTGAAAAGATCGAATGTGTGTCGTTCAGACTGTCATGAAAAGATCAGATACAGGTCGCATAAGGGCAAAAAAATCGGAATTGGGTCGTTTCAGCCTGCAGTGTGAACGCAGCCTAATAGTCTTAAGCCCTGTTCACACCGGGACGATTTTCGCAACGTTTAACGCCTTGTGACTAAACAAAGGGCGCCAATGTGAGTGTGCACACTGACTTTGGGTTTGGTTTTTTTTGGTTTTGACGCGGCATGTTAAAAGCCGGCCAACCAATGAAATCGGCGCTTTTGTTCACGCGTCTGGAGCTGCTGAAGTCACAGTAAAACACAACTTGGTGGCGCTCAAGCACAAAAAAGGTCTTGCCGAGCATACATTGATACGACAAAGAGGAAGTAAGTAGACAAAGAAGAGGATAGCTGCGTCCGAAATTGAATACTTCTCTACTGTATAGTAAGCGGAAAACACTAAGCCAACAGAGTAGTATGTCCGAATTCATAGTATTCGAAAAACAGTAGGCGAAAAGCACCCGGATGACTTACTACTTCCGGCGAGATTCTGAAGTGCGCATACGATGGACACTTTACTATCCCATGAGGCCACGGGAGACGCTTTATGAATGGAGGTGATGGGACGCAACTGACGCTGGTAGGTCACATGGTCATGACAACATGGCGGTTGTAGTATTCATACTACATTCATTCATACTATATAGAACATACTTTTTTAACGGTTGTGAAGTTTGTTCAAATTCAAATGTAGTACCTACTCACATAGTACGCGATTTTGGACGCAGCCGATGAGCTGCTAATGCTGCTTGCCAGTTAGAATAAAAGTGTGTGAATGGTTTTGGCAGAACGTAAATACTGTCTCTCTTCTTCTGCGTGACAAGCGGGTGTCAGAAGTGTAAGGTGGCGCAGCACCACCTTGTGTACCGGGAGCGCCATCAACTGAATTTGCACGTTCACTCTGCAAATCGTCAGTGAAAATCACTTGGGTGTGAACACAAAGATGCGCCGAAAAACGTCTCGAAAAACATCTTGAAAAACGCTGACGATAAACACACGCGATAATCGTCCCGGTGTGCACAGGCCTTAGTGATAAAAAAAATTATAATACTTTAAAAAAAATAAAAAAAAATAAATACAAATGATAATAAAAAACAATGCTTTAGATCAGCGGTCTCCAAACTCGGTCCTGGAGGGCCACTGTCCTGCAGAGTTTAGTTCCAGCCCCAAATAAACATACCTGAACCAGCTAATCAGTGTCTTACCAGGCCCAAGTAAGACACTGATTAGCTGGTTCAGGTGTTTAAATTGGGGCTGGAGCTAAACTCTGCAGGACAGTGGCCCTCCAGGACCGAGTTTGGAGACCCCTGCTTTAGATGGTCTATTTTCAGGGTTCCCACTCTTTTTCAGCGATCATTTTCCAGGATATTTAAAATTTTACTACAGTGAGAATAAAAGACAAGGATCACTCCTAAAGTAATATATTGCTCTCTAAGTCTTTAAAAGGCGCACAGTTTATTGCCATGACTTAACTATAAAATCAGTTTTTAATATGAGCTCTTAATCATACATTATGACTAAGGAAGCTTGTTTCTGCCATAGAATTTTTAAAAAAGGGTAATAGCGACATATCTTGCTATTCTGAATTTTTTTTTTTTTTGCAATTGTGATTTTCTCGCAAAAATTTTTTGTCTTTTTTCCCTCAAACTTTTGGACTTTATGTCAATTCTGAGAAAAGTAATAATTGCAAGATATAAACTCGATATTGCGAGAAAAAAAGTCAGAATTTCGCAATTCTGACTATATCTCAAAATAATTCTGAGTGAGATCCCACCCCTATGGGTGTTGGTTATGGGGTTGAAAACATGCGGAACTGGCTCCTTTAGTCAGGGTTCCCACTCTTTTTCAGCAACCATTTTCCATTACTTTTCCAGGACATTTTCAATTTTACTACGGCGGGAATAAAAGACAAGGATCACGCAAAATATTGCTTTCTAAGTCTTTAAAAGCTGTACAGTTTATTGCCATTACCTAACAATCCAGCATTTTTCAATATGAGCTCTTAATCATACATTATGACTATGGAAGCCTCTTTACACCACAGAATAGAAAGAAAAGGTAATTGTGACTTTTTATCTCGCTATTCTGACTTTCTCGCAATTGCGAGTTTACATATTTGTGATATAAACGCGAAAATTGTCGCAATTCTTTTTTCCTCAGAATTGGACTTTATAACTTGCAATTGCAGTTTAGATCTCACAATTCTGAGAAAAGAAGTCAGAATTGCAAGATATAAACTTGCAACTGCGCAAAAAAGTAAATTGTGAAGAAAAGGTCAGAATTGCGAGTTTATATCACTCAATTATTACTATATAAAACACAAATGTGACTTTATATCAAAATTATGTGATATGTAGCAGCTTACGAGTTAACATTCACTGCATACATTTGAGTAGTTAATAGCATTAGCATTAGCTAACGGCTGCAAGTGACAACACAAGACTAAACATCATTATTCAAAATACTACTCATACGCATCAAACTCAGCATTCCTGAACATGTGCTTTCTGCAACTAGTGCTAATTGTTTGGGCCAGCGATAAACTCTTTATACTCGGCTAAAGAAATAACTTTTTTTTAAAGAATTTTCAAGATTTTCCAGGACATTTTACATTTTCTCTAATTTTCCAGGACTGGAAAATTTGTCATCAATTTTCCAGGTTTTCCAGGACGAGTGGGAACCCTGTTAGTCTATAGCCTCTGGCCAAAAATCCTCAGATGACACAAAATGACGATATTTGCTTCATCTGAGGATTTTTTCCAGAAATAAAATGCATAATTCTCTCGTCTCTGGGGGATATGAGGGGGGAAAGTACCATAATTCCAATATACTACCGGGTTTCTACTGATACAAAGCCTAATGCTAAATCACTGAAGTTACCCTTCAACATTTTAAAAAATAATTTTCCAGGACAACAACAAGTTTTTCCAGGACATTTGACATTTTCTCTAACTTTCCATGTGTTTTCCAGGACTGGAAAATGTATCATACATTTTCCAGGTTTTCAAGGTTTTCCAGGACAAGTGGGAACCCTGATTTTAAATTAAAATCTCATTAAAATTAAAATACAAAAATAATTCAAAGTATTAAAAATTACTTATAGTCTTAATGATAAAAATTATAATAAAATAAATAAAAATAGTAATAATAAATAAAAAAAACAAAGCTTTAAAATAAACATTTCTCATGCGTATTCCACCATCTTGTATTTTCTCACTGAGCTTGTTGCAATGATTCTGGGCTTGCATTCGAAGTGATGAGTCCAAATATGATGTCATAACATGGATACACTGTGTCACTCTTATAAGAAAAGTTTCTAAACAGAACCTTAAAGTGTTCTTCCGGCGCTTCATATATAGAACCTTTCAGGGGCTCCATCACGGGATCCCTTTAAGGATTTAGTTCATTCTTTTTTAATTTTAATAAAACTGTATAAACAAACTTCATCACTAGAAAAACATGTTAAACATGAAAGTATTATGCAAACATTCCTTAACAAAGAACCTTTTTGTCACTGAGGGTTGAGTCTAGAACCCTATAGTTCTACATAGAACCCCATTAAACCTTATTTGTAAGAGTGACGCGCTCACTGTGTTTTGGAACAGAGCCCTTGAGTGTTTTTTGAAAGAGGATCCTTGTATCTGTGCATCATATATGAACGCATCTGTAACTCGAACGACTTGACAACAGCCTGCTTGACAGCTGTCAGGCTGCAGTAGGACTTCACTTCATCCTAAATGCAAGATATCAAACAATGCCAATCAAGCACACATCAAGGATCTTCCCTCAAAAGAGCACAAGACTCAAAGGTTCCCCGAGGGCGCCCGTGTTCTACATGCATGACATGCTTTATCTTGTCCTTGGTGCTCTGATCAAACCCTCGACGAGTTCAAAACGCTGAGATTTTACACCATTGTTTGGTTGCTGAACTCACAGAGAAACATCAGATTGAGGAGGTGTGAACGGTCGTCTGACTGCACTGATGCTGCTAATGGAGCTAAGAACCCGTCAGCAATATTACACCACAGGAAACACGGCTCTCAGCGGCCTGCTTTTCAAGGTTAAAGTGACGCTGTGCATTCACAGTCAATGTTTAACTTATCAGAACCTGAGAGAAAAAGACCTGTACTCACCTCTTCCACCGAGCATGGTAAGACCACACGGCTGAAAGAAGAAACAACAACAATTATAACAAATATACAAAACATGCATGTTACACAGACACAAAAGAAGAAGAAAAAAAATATATATATATTTTTTTTTTTCAGTGACTAATGCAAATATCTAGACAACGAGGTAGCAAACAATAGATTACTTTATACAATTCTGTCAACAAGTTTTATAAATATTCTAAATAATTGTTTATTTTTTCATGTATCTATTTATAAAAATAGTATTTTTAATTTATAGACATCATTTACAAGATATTATAAATACTTATTTTATATAGATTACTAAATATTTATGCCATTATATTCATTTCTAATTGTCTTCATTAATATATATGTTATATGTATATGTAAAAATATATATTCAATTGAAATAATATTATAAAGTATAATTTTTGCATATATATATATATATATATATATATATATATATATATATATATATATATATATATATATATATATAAATATATATATTTTTTAATAAATGTATATTCTAAAATATATGTAAATATATATATACATATATTATTTTTAAAATAAATTTATAAATAAATTATATATATATATATGCAAAAAATATATAATATTTTTATACTATTTTAGTATAAAATAGTATACTAAATAGTATACTATTTAGTTCTGTTTAGAAATACTATTTTTTTATATATATATATATTTGTTATTTTTTAAATAGATTTATATTATAAATCATTATATATTTTTTGCATATATTTGTTATTTTTTAAATAAATGTATAAATAAATTTATATTATAAAAATGCTATATATTTGAAACTATATATTTATAAAGTATTATACTTATTTTTATAAATTTATGAATGAATAAATAAATAAATAAATATAACAAATATTTATGACTGTCTTTTTAAATATATTATAAACTCTAATAATATTATATAAAGTATAATTTTTATACATATTAAATATTTATTATTTTTTAAATAAAATGTATACATACATTTATATAATAAAAAATATGAATACTATTAATACAATTAATTAAATGCAAATGACATGACTGTTTAAATTAAATGACTTACTCTTTCTGGTAAAACATTTTTTAGGTTCTTACAGAGGAGCTTGCTTTTATTAATAGGCCAAATGTTAATAATCTCAAAATGTGTAAATATCAGATGATTAATCAGCCTGACTAATATATATCAGTCTATTAGTAGTAATAGTAGTAATCAAGCAATTTCATCAACTAACGGTAATTCCAATATTGAGAAACACATGACAGCAAATCAACAACATTCGCCTGTATTTTTTCTATAATACAGGCGAATGTGGTTGATTTGCTGTCATGTGTTTTTTTGAACACAGACAAAAGTGTAGAGGCGATGAGACAGAGGAAATGATCCAGTTCAGACCCAACAAACCTGGTTTCCTGTGAGACAACAGCTCTTTATACTCACTGTGGTCAAACATGCCCTAATAATCAGCCTGGTTTCATTATTCATTTCATATTTATTACTACAAGTAAGATTTGTTCTCAATGTTATGCAAGCCGTTATACATTTTTACCAATAAAACATAACTTTTATTGTATATAATTAACTGTATTCAAGTCCAAAGCTCATCTTCAGAGCTCACTTGACACATGAACAGTGTTTACGAAAGTTTTGAGAAGAAACCAGGTGGAGACGACCAATCAATCATCCATGAGCGTTTATCTATTATGGGTGTAAAGCCCTGTCAATCTCTGCTATATGAGGAAATAATCAATATACAGACAGTCAAAGCACCGCAGAGACAGGATCAATCCGACGTCAGTCTGCATACTACAAACAGTCAGTTTCTACATTACTCAACATTTCCTCAATACGGAAACTCCCTTGAATACCTCAAGAGGTGGAAACGCTCTCCTAACCGCGGCGTGACTCAGCATTTAATGCAATTTCGGCAATCCTACAAGATCATTACAAATCACACTGTACCACATGGATCTAATAAACCTGGGTACGACATGTATGACTGTACAATGATGACGCCTATTGAATCGTAGACTAATAGCGCTAACAAATAGAGCTAGATGAGTCGCATTTTGGCAATTGCGGTTTAGAGGAGTCATAACTGGGGAAATAATTAGCATACCAATTTTGCAATAAGTAGTTTTATGTTTTAGCGCCGTTACTTTGATCAATACGCCATTTCATGTTGCATTTTTATTGGCGTCAGTAGACGTAGGTCGTAGCAGCAAAACACACTGTGCTAAATTTCTGAAAGCATCAGAAAATGATCGCAGGCTATCTTTGGTCACAAGGCCGTGACAACTGTGTGACATAAAAGCGGCTTTAAGAGCTCAGAAATCACCACAGCTGGTCATCTTTCGTCTGGGACAGCCCCAAAATCGCACAATGTGAACGGCATTAAAGGGTTACTTCACCCAAAAATGAAAATTTTGGCCCAGAAAGGTAGTAAAGACATCGTTAAAGTCGATTAATAAAAATAACCTTAATTTTATGAAGCAACAAAAATACTTTTTGTGCACAAAAAACAAACAAAATAACGACTTTATTCAATAATTTCTTCTAGCATGTGTCAAGACTCTTATGTAGCGTTCACACGAATGACGCAAATAATTTGCGCTATTCGCACGAAGTTGGACGCTTGAACATTTTGAGTTTACTCGATTCATTCACGCGTGACATTCACTGCACAACAGACCGCGAATTCGCGTCATGGGAGGGGCTTCTGCCGGCTCGTCTCATTGAGAAATGGCTGACATGGGCTGTGTTTACACGTCTTTTTTGTTTAAATTCTACTGTTAGTGTGTGACAAAACGTAGTTTTAAGACTTTTTCAGGCGATAATGTAGTTGTTTAAAGCTCAAATCTGTGGTTTATTTATAAAGAGAGTGCCTATTTGAATATTTTATCTGGCGTTTTCGGAGTTGTGAGCTCCAGTGGAGCAGCGCTCGTTAATCCCGGCGAGAGCAGCCTTTCCTCGGCTAGTCCTTCTGCCGCTAGCTCTGATGTCTCTGTGGCGTCTTGAGCTATAATTCGTCTTGTGTATATGTAACGGCCGATCTTTGGTCTCATGGATCTATAATTTGTTCCCTGGCAAATCGTTTAGACTGAGGGCAAAGTGAAGTTTTACTACTTTTTTATTTTTAGGCTATTTAACTTTACGTTCCTGTTGTAGCCTACTCGCACTGACTTTGAATATTTGACTGAATTGTTTGCTTTATTATACCTTTTAAGTTACTTATACTTTTGTAATATTGATCATATATAAACTTGCATTTAAAGCTACACTGTGTAACTTTTTTTGTCTATTCTTAGCTAAAAAGACTTAGTTCTTTCAAAAATATATGTGCTCATTAATGTATATTTACTTCTTTCAAGTAATAAAGTATTCTCATAAGTTTATAATATGCCATTGAAAATACATAAGGTAATGGGATCTAACGGTGGTCGCCATGTTGCCCCTCCATCTTGAAAGTACATTAGCCAAAGAGGGACATACCCGTAAATTCAAGCTTCGCTTTTCGCGTTTTAACCGGTTTTAATACTAGATGGCACTGTACAAAATTCTCTGCCTCGCGCATGTGCGCGTCAACTTGTTCAGACTTGTCTGGTGCATGTGCAGAGAGTTTTCATCTAAGCAGCTCCAGTAACAGAGTTATACGGAGTTTTCCTGGCTTGTTTATTCCTCAAAAATCTGTTTTTCCTTGTGTGGTATTTCTGTGCGTTAATAACTCCGTAAGTAATAATAGTTATTGTCATTGTAGATGTGTTTCAGAGTGTGTCATCGCGTAATTCAGTTGATGTCACCTCAGAATTATTTTTGTGTCAACATAAAATAGCGTAATGCTCACCTATTTGAATAATCATTCAGTTATTTTGTTATCAACAATGTTTATTCGTTTATGGAAAATATTTGCTTGTAATGTATGTTGATGGAAATATGTATCAGGTCTGATCGGCATATTAACAATTGTTATACAGAGCGCGCTGCAGTGCTAACGTTAAAGCGCCGCACACACTTTTGTAACCGGACACCGCTTGTTAGCAGCGGCAGCTCCGCTCATTTTAATGCAGCTTCATTTAGCGCCTATATATGGTACAATAAGCTCTGGTTTACGGTTACATTATACAAATGTAACTTATAAGTATAGTTATACAGTTCTTAACTGTGTATGTATATTTACCATCCTTATTTGTTCTCTCACAGAAACCACATTTATGTACATATCCACGCAAACCTGTTTATGCCTTGCAATTGGATGACTGAATAAACATTACTATCATCAAAGTTCACTCTGGATTAGCTGCAGTTCTTTCTAGCCGAATAATTAGGCCAGTTGAGTTCCAACCATCCCACTGCGCACAGAATATCCCACAGGCACCGTGTCGAATGTGGACGAGGTCGAACTGGAAGCCATGTTAATCTTGGACTAAATCGGCCACCGTAGGAGTTGAAACGAAATCGGAATTGAGAGGAACAGAAACTAAAATTCGCTGGATGGTCATATACCTTTTCACCACTAGATGGGGGAAAATATCACACAGTGTAGCTTTAACAAAAAGACTGGGTTGTGTTTCATGTCATTTAATGTTATCACAGTGATAATCATATGCACACTTGTCTGAACCAGATATTAATATAAACCAGATTTTCTCCTCATTGTTGTCACTACTAGAGCAAGCTCCTGATTGGTTAATGCGGCGTGAATATCCGCCAAAGTTCAGATTTTTCGGGCAATTCGCACCAGTCAAACGCTCATTTTGCGCTGCGTCATTCGTGCCGCCTCATTCACGCGAATCGCACCGCAGAATGTCTATTCGCGTCTTTGCATTGACTTAACATGTAAATCACTCACGCAAATCGCGTCATTCCGGTGTGAACGCACCATTACCATTGTTAACGTAGTGTAAACAGTGAAGCACTTCCAGAACGCTGGCTTACCATTGGCCAACGCTGTTTACGTGAGCACCACGACGCATGCGCACGAGTCGATCTACCGTAGAACAAGGAAGTGCTCCACTGTACTTACTACGTCAACAGCGTAATGGTGCGTTCACGCCAGGCCCGAATGAAGCGTTTCGCACGAGTGATTTACATGTTAAGTCTATACAAAGCCGCGAATAGACATTCTGCGACGCGATTCGCGCAAATGACGTGATTCGCGCGAGTTGAAAAATCTGAACTTTGGCGGGTATCCGTACCACGTTAACCAATCAGGAGCTTGCTCTAGTAGTGACAACAATGAGGAATCATATGTGTATACCCGGAGCTGTACGATACATCTTCGTACTTTACAGAAACAGAGATAAAAAGGATCTTGCTTGGAATAAAATGTGAGTGAGGAGGTCGGACAATCTGGTAAGTTGTAAAAAAACTATCTTTACTCAATTTGAGCTATATAGGGGTGATTTCTGGGTGATTGGGACACATTTTGCCATTGAGATGACTTGGAAAAAGCGTCCCAATCACCCTGAATTCACCCTATTGAGACTACAAGCTAGTTAAAGTCGGCAAATTGAGCTTATTCTACATATTTTAAAACAATCCATGTCAGCCATTATGCAATGAGACGAGCCGGCTGGCAGAAGCCCCTCCCATGAGGCAAATTGGCGTCTGTTGTGAAGTGAATTTCACGCACGAATGCCGCGAGTAAACTCAAAATGTTCAAACGTCCAACTATGCGTGAATAGCCCGATGTTCGCGCAAGTCGCGTCTGGTGTGAACGCATGGAACGAGTCTGACACAGGCTAGCATAAATTGTTGAAGAAAGTTTTTATTTTTGTTAGCTTTTAGCACAAAAAGTATTCTCGTCGCTTCATAAAATGAAGGTTGAAACACTGTAGTCACATGGACTATTTTAACAATATCTTTACTACTTTTCTGGGCCTAGAAAGTGTTAATTAAATAGCTGCCTATGGAGGGGTCAGAGAGCTCTCGGATTTAGGTCTTACAGGTTTGGAACGAGTGTGTGTGTAATTAATAACATAATTTTCATTTTCGGGTGAACTATCCCTTTAAACCTGGTGGAGACGCACTGGAAACTTTGGCAAAGGGTTTTCTGAAATAAAAGCCACACACACCTGTTGACGTGAGGAAAGCTCAAATTTGCATTCTCTTGCAAACCTAAAGGGTGGATACTTTGAACTTTCAGAGGAGGTCAAAAAGGTGCTGGATTTCATAAAGTGGCATATTGTGACATAATCTTGATCCAATCTCTCAGATTAAAGGCTATACAGCAACTGTTTTCAGGCATGTCATGTCCCGTCCTACAGATGAGAAGCTAATTAAAATGTAATAACTCGATCCCTGGAGAACAGAAAGATAAAACCTGAAAGGAAACAAGAACAGGTTGGAAATGAATGACTTGCAGGCCCTTTTAAACCGGGGTCTCCTGTCAAAACGGACGTTTAAGTCCCTTTTGGATGTATCAAAGAACGTCTAATACAAGAAAATGCCTAAAAATAAGTCACACGAGTGAATATAATTAGATTAAGTGGTTAACAAGGCGAAGCAAACGTGCTATGTCACCAGAGGATCATTAATCACAGTTTAATCATCATTAATGAAACACTATTCAACTAAGTTATATAGACCAACCTGCTGCCATTAACGGGTTAAAAATATCAACGTTAAGTCTCTTTGTCCATTTAAAAGCTAAACTGAGTTATGAACATCTACATTTGATTTATGCAAATAATGTCTGTAAAAAATATAATGGCAAAAAAACCTGTAGAAAATGTATCCTCAAAAAGTTGCTGAACTGTCAAGCGGTTTTGTTGTCATTAATGCCTTACTTACATAAACCAGCACAAAAATCCCTAAAAAGCGAGTTTTTAATTTAAACTAAAAAAAAATTATGTTATAATAAAGGCGCTAACGTTCAAGTCAGACACTTTCTGAAAATACAAAATGGTAAAAAAAAAAATCTATGAATATAACGTTATATGAGGGAACTATCAGATTTGTTGCCGTTTAATCTTGACGGCTAATAGCATCGCGTGCTAACGCAACTCTCATTGCAAATGAATGGCGAGCGGGTTCGTTTAGCCTCGCATGCTAACCGCTACATGCTAAAGCTGGGCCTCACGCGCGAGCCGGTGTCTCGCGCTCTTCCCGGGCGCGAGTCCACTTCCGCGCGTCCACATTTCACCCTCCAAAAGTGATCAAGAACCAGCAGATACACGTTTATTATGTGCAAAACTGAAATCAAATAAAATGTTCGGCTGGAGAGGAGGAAAAGTAAGACTTCTACTTACTATTCCTTGATGAGCACCATCTTCTTTACACCGGTCACGGCTGCGCGCAGGCCCGTCGACGTCACGGCTGACGTCACAACAAGCCAAGTGATTCCGCCCAATCACAGCCTGCGATGTGCTTCCGTTACTTTTTTTTCCTTTTTTCCTTTAGTATTTAACCAAATATATATACAAAAATATACATATATTCTACTACTGGTGTATATTTGTGTATCTATTATGCATGTTATTGTTCCCTGCTTGAGTTGGAAATTGTTCACTAAAATCTGAACTGCTTCAATTGAACATTAAAATGTGATAAATTCAGCACAGCCTTTTTTTTTATGTGCCACATTTTAGAATAACAGCCTAGTAAAGTCACCAAAGCTATGAAATAACACAAATAGGAGTTATTAACCTGCTTTATGATCTGCTTTATGCATCTTGGGATGCTAATCACTACTGAAGTTCACAATGCATGCTGGACAATTGATAATGCTTCTCATTCACTATCCACTTCATATGATTCATTTATTTACATTTATGCATTCGAGTAACACATTTCATCAGTTTATGCATTCCCCGCTATTGTCAGTGAACTCAAGCGTGTTACCGTGATCGGTTGCCACCTGTGCAATAAGTCCATTCGTGACATTTCCTCACTGCTAAATATGCCACACTCAACTGTTAGTGGGATTATAACAAAGTGGAAGCAATTGGGAACAACAGCCACGAAGTGGTAGGCCACGTAAAATCACAGAGCGGGGTCAACGCATGCTGAGGGTCACAGAAGTCGCCAACTTTCTGCAGAGTCAATCGCTCCAGACCTCCAAACTTCTGTGGCCTTCAGATGAGCTCAAGAACAGTGTGTAGAGCTTCAGGGAATGGGTTTCCATGGCCGAGCAGCTCATCCAAGCCTTACATCACCAAGTGCAATGCAAAGTGTGGGATACAGTGGGGTAAAGCGCGCCGCCACTGGACTCTAGAGCAGTGGAGACGTGTTCTCTGGAGTGACCAATCACGCTTCTCTGTCTGCCAATCCGATGGCTGAGTCTGGGTTTGGCGGTTGCTAGGAGAACGGGACTTGCCTGACTGCATTGTGCCAAGTGTAAAGTTTGGTGGAGGGGGGATTATGGTGTGGGGTTGTTTTTCAGGAATTGGGTTTGGCCCCTTAGTTCCAGTGAAAGAAACTCTTAATGCTTCAGCATACCAAGACATTTTGGAAAATGTCATGCTCCCAACTTTGTGGGAACAGTTTGGGGACGGCCCCTTCCTGTCCCAACATGACTGACCAGTGCACAAAGCGTCGCTCCATAAAGACGTGGATGAGCGAGTTTGGTGTGGAGGAACTTGACTGGCCTGCACAGAGTCCTGACCTCAACCCGATAGAACACCTTTGGGATGAATTAGAGCGGAGACTGAGAGCCAGGCCTTCTCGTCCAACATCAGTGCCTGACCTCACTAATGCGCTTCTAGAAGAATCCCCATAAACACACTCCTAAACCTTGAGGAAAGCCTTACCAGAAGAGTTGAAGCTTTTATAGCTGCAAAGGTGGGCCGACTCCATATTAAACCCTACGGATTAAGAATGGGATGCCATTAAAGTTCATGTGCATGTAAAGGCAGGCGGCCCAAAACTTTTGGGATTATAGTGTATATATTCAGTTAAGTGCATCCAAACTTTTGACTGGTGGTATACCATGGTACTGAAAGGAAAACAATGAATAACTCAAAAAAATACAGTGATATTATCATTATTATATTATGCTTCTTTTCTTCTATTTGAAGTTTTTAAAAAGAATGGCAGAAAAATGTTTCCTTTTTTAAAATAAAAAAACAAAACAAATGTTAGAATCTGCAGAGTTTACATTTATTTGTCAACATTTTATGTTTTTCTATACATACATTTTCTATACAAAAAATCTTGATGGTGGGTAGAAAAAAAACCTGATTATTCTCCATATTTTACATATTTATATTATTTTTGTCTTTGCACTTGAGAATGTATAGCTGCCTTTAGGAGGTCGATATTTTGGGGCATCAAAAAGTAAAAAAAAAAAACCCTGCTCTAGATGATATTGCACCCAAACATATTGCCTTACACCATCATCACCACACCATATACACTCACCTAAAGGATTATTAGGAACACCTGTTCAATTTCTCATTAATGCAATTATCTAATCAACCAATCACATGGCAGTTGCTTCAATGCATTTAGGGGTGTGGTCCTGGTCAAGACAATCTCCTGAACTCCAAACTGAATGTCAGAATGGGAAAGAAAGGTGATTTAAGCAATTTGGAGCGTGGCATGGTTGTTGGTGCCAGACGGGCCGGTCTGAGTATTTCACAAGCTGCTCAGTTACTGGGATTTTCACGCACAACCATTTCTAGGGTTTACAAAGAATGGTGTGAAAAGGGAAAAACATCCAGTATGCGGCAGTCCTGTGGGCGAAAATGCCTTGTTGATGCTAGAGGTCAGAGGAGAATGGGCCGACTGATTCAAGCTGATAGAAGAGCAACTTTGACTGAAATAACCACTCGTTACAACCGAGGTATGCAGCAAAGCATTTGTGAAGCCACAACACACACAACCTTCAGGCGGATGGGCTACAACAGCAGAAGACCCCACCGGGTACCACTCATCTCCACTACAAATAGGAAAAAGAGGCTACAATTTGCACAAGCCCACCAAAATTGGACAGTTGAAGACTGGAAAAATGTTGCCTGGTCTGATGAGTCTCGATTTCTGTTGAGACATTCAGATGGTAGAGTCAGAATTTGGCGTAAACAGAATGAGAACATGGATCCATCATGCCTTGTTACCACTGTGCAGGCTGGTGGTGGTGGTGTAATGGTGTGGGGGATGTTTTCTTGGCACACTTTAGGCCCCTTAGTGCCAATTGGGCATCGTTTAAATGCCACGGCCTACCTGAGCATTGTTTCTGACCATGTCCATCCCTTTATGACCACCATGTCCCCATCCTCTGATGGCTACTTCCAGCAGGATAATGCACCCTCACAAAGCTCCAATCAATTCAAATTGGTTTCTTGAACATGACAATGAGTTCACTGAACTAAAATGGCCCCCACAGTCACCAGATCTCAACCCAATAGAGCATCTTTGGGATGTGGTGGAACGGGAGATTCGTGCCCTGGATGTGCATCCCACAAATCTCCATCAACTGCAAGATGCTATCCTATCAATATGGGCCAACATTTCTAAAGAATGCTTTCAGCACCTTGTTGAATCAATGCCACGTAGAATTAAGGCAGTTCTGAAGGCGAAAGGGGGTCAAACACAGTATTAGTGTGTGTTCCTAATAATCCTTTAGGTAAGTGTATTAAGTCAAAGTAATTTTCTGATTTATGAACGAGAAGTTAATTATGCATAAAACTCAAAACTGTCAAATAGCAGCCAAACATTCAGCTAAATGAGTTAAATTATTGTAGGTAAAAATAGTATTTGTACTGAATTTAATGTATGCTGATGTGTAATGAGAATATGCAGATTGTCAAAATAAATCATTTTCTTTATGCAAAGAACAGTAATATTAATATTTTCTTGTTTTATTTATGAAAATATAATGCAGGTGACATATGAAAAATGAATAGCAGACCACCACAGGAGTAAATTAAACTTTTTATTGAGACCATTTTACTGAGAAATGACTGGGATATGTCTGGATGAGAGTCCACATATGCAAAATCTCTGTTAAAAAGACACTGAATCACTGGAGAGCAAGAGAACCCATGCTGTAATACTGACACTCAATTCACACAGAAGTCAGGTCAGGTGCATCGTCACCATCTCAATAAAAATATGAAAATGTTTTTTTCAGCTTTTTTTGTGCATGGTTTGCTTCTTTAACAATATAAAACGTATAATACTGATTGCAAAACGTTGATTTAATTTACAAAACAAATAACTGTAATAACAATTACCATCCATAATAATAATAATAATAACAATAACAATAATTATATTTAAAAAAAAAAAAAAAAAGGAAAAAAAGAAATAAACCAGTCAAAGCCGCATCATATTCACTAACACAAACAGCGAGCCTTTTTGTCTTTTTGTTGAAATACCATTTTGGTATAATCTCTTTTTTTTAATCTGACATGCCTTGCGCAGGTCTAAGATCAGTCTGCATATATAAACGGTCCTTTACAGTGTAGGTGGAAGCATAAGGATTATATGCTCTCTGCACGTAAAATAAAACAGTAGGCAGTTTGAGGCTTCCGGGAATGTGCACTTCCTCACCCAGACTGTCCTTTCCACTGTTTTCAAGAGTTATAAATACTCCAAATACTCCTTTATCAAGAGAAGGGACAGAATCTCAACATTTCGACGAAGGGAAGAACCGTCCCGGCGACAGGAACTTGTACCCGTTCCCCGTAGGCAGTCGGATGGGATGCGAACCCGGACTACTGCCCGTGGAAGCCGTCGGAGAAGGCGCGACTCTCTTGGGATCGATCTTGCGATGCCCGTTGGGAGGATTTCTGTGCTCGAGCGCCACGTCCTGGCCGGGCGAATCCTGAGCCGGCACACCATGCCGGGGCGAGAGGTTCAAAAGGCCCAGGACGTCTCGTTTGGCCGTGCTCAGCTTCCCGCCGCGGAGCACCCGCATTGGCCCCGAGTGCTGCTGTTGGGTCGCGTTGGCCCAGAAGGTCTTGAGATTGTGTATCGCTTGGACTTTCTCGTCAATGGCGGCCAGTTTGAGTCGGTCGATATCCGGGGCGTCCGCCGGACTGGAGCGCGTGGAGCCCGTCGAGGAGTAGGACAGCGCTGGGGAGGGAGCGCTTCCGGCGGGCGACTGGTGGCCCGAGCTGGGCGAGACGTTACTGGGCGAGCAGGAGATGTGCCCGCTGTAGGGCGAGCTGGGATACTTGAGTTTAAACTGGGCGTGGCTGTCGGAAGTAGGCGACGGCTGGCTGCCTTCCTTCAGGGACGTCTCAGACGTGGCGGGGCTGTTGTATCCCGAGCTGATCTTCTGGAGGGAGGATGTGCGGGAGGGCGGTTTGGGGCGCGTCTGGAGCGGAGACGACTGCGCCTTGATGCTCGCTCTGCTACTAGGCCGACTGAACGCGCTCGTCTCCGAGGACCGGAAAGCAGACCCTCCGGTCGGGGTTGGAGGACCACCGCTCATCCCGTCCCCCAGCGGGACGCTTCTCTGCAAAGTCTCGACGGCCCGCATGTGGCTTTGCGTCTCTTCCAGGATCTTCTGTGCCAGTTCCTGCGGGTCCAGAGGAGCTCCGGACGTACGCTCCTCTTGGGATTTCACAGTGCTGTCCGTCTCCGTGCTGGACTGATCGGATTCGCCCGTGTCGGAGCTGCTCACCTTCCCGACCTTCTGGAACGGTGAGTTGGGACTGGGGACCAGGGTGGCTTTGACAGGAGACGTCGGGGTGCTTACGCTTCCCCTGGAGGACACGGATACCGCGTACCCCCGGCCGGCCCCGCCGCGCGCCGCGCCCCGATGGTTCCTGTGGTTGGCGGGACGAGGGAGCGTGTCGCATTGGCTACCCAGCGGCTCACTGCTGATGATACTGTATCCTTCATACTCTTCATCCTCATGTCCTCCGACAGCTCCATGCGGGGACGAGCGGCTGCGAGGCACGGCCGTGTGTCTGTGCGACGCGAAGAGCCCAGCTCCGCCCCGATGCCGCTCCAGTTCCTGCTGCCGCGAGCGCTGGCTGATAAACTCGGACGCGCCCTCGGGACGGGACAGGAAGCTCATGGAGGAGGCGATGGAGCTCAGGCTGTAGACGGAGATGGCGTCCGAGGCCAGGCTGTCGGGGCAGGGAGGGGAGAAGGGAGGGTTGGGGTAGCCCATGGGCAGCTGGTGGGACACAGACTGTGCCGAGGCCAGCGACTCCAGAGACGAGGAACTGTCCAGACTCAGACGCTTCGGCAGCTCAGTAGAGTCTGAAGGAAGCATTAAAGCATTTAAAGTAAGAGTTATCCAAAAGTAGCATTTGATATCTCTATTTTTAAATGAATAGTTCACCCCAAAATTGAAATTTTCCCATAATTTACTCCCCCTCAAGCCATCCTAGGTAGCCTGGATGCCAGCCGAACTTAGCCCCGCCCACAACATTTTAACTCGGGCAGTTCGGTCTGGACTTGATCCGTAGAGGAGTAATTATGCCTGAACAGAAACTGTTCGGACAAATGAAATTGTCAGGGCGATGATGGACAGATGATCAACAGTAACGTAATCATCCACGTCACCAAAGGCGCTTGGGTTAAATTTGTTCTAATCCTAAACGGAGAACTTGTTCATATATGCGTTCACCTTTACTATTTCTCTCAGTAATGATGATGGTGTTGTAAGTACTCTGTGTATCCTTAAATTCTTTTTTTACAACACCGGCAAAGATCGTTTACACTCATCTTTTTCTTCTAACGTTACTTATTCCAGCGTGCGGGCAGACAGGGTTGCCAAGTTTTTACAACAAAACCCGCCCAATTGCTACTCAAAACTTGCCAAAAAGGATTTTTTTGGGGGGGTAAAATATGTGTTATTTTGTGTCATTTAAAATTCGCATTCCTGGGTCTGTATATCACATTTTTCTCCATTAGGTCACCTGATGGGGTTTTGGTTTCCTTGCCACTGTTGCCTCTGGCTTGGCTTGCTCAGTTGGGGACACTACATTTTTCTAAATTTTTCAACTAAATATCCAAATAAATTAAATTATTAAACTAAATTAACCATATAAACTAAATTACTGATCTAATTACTTATGTAAAGCCCACACTGTCACTGTTTGATAATTGAAATGAACTGATGACATCACCGTTTTCTCCAGAACGGCTATACGGCTGAATAAAATGATGTTGCATTATTTTCCTGTTTAACACTGTAAAGCTGCTTTGAAACAATCTGCATTGTTAAAAGCGCTATATAAATAAAGTTGACTTGACATAATTGGGGTCTCTTCAACCTGCGGACTTGGCAACACAGTGCAGTTGAGTTCTGTTGACATTTGACAACTAACGTTATGCGTCGCTCCGTTGCTCTGATTGGTTGTAGGTCTATCCAGTTGAGGTCTTTCCTGGTTCGGTTGAAACACACCCCATAATCACAGCCCAACGGAGCAGATCAGACTCATATTCTGACTAGAATTGAGTATGACGATGTCAGGCTACATCCTAGGTGTAATATAAAACTTTCCTTTGCCCTTCCGTGTTCATCAATTCTCACCTAAGCTTATGCTACGTCTACATCATGCGCCCTATGTCATGTGTCGGGTCAAAGGTCACTCGACACGCGTACGGCCGTTACCAAAAGCCAGCGATTATAGTTCATAAAGGTTTAAAAATGTATATTTTTCCTACAAAAACACATGGCTTTGCTTCAGAAGGCCTTTATTAACCCCCTGAAGCCGTGTGGAGCACCTTTATGATGAATAGATGCACTCTTTTGGGCTTCAAATTCTAAAGCTTGGATTAGCCAGGACATTTTTTATATAACTTATTCTATACTCATTTTACATAACTCAGATTACATTCGTCTGAAAGAGGAATGTCATATAGGGGAGCGCGGGGCACAACCTAACGCGGGGTTAGTTGTAACACGCATGTTTTAACCCATTTCACACATGCCAGAATGACGAAACTTAGTGTATTTACTAGTTGCCATGTCAACATTATTTAGAGAAAAAATAGCGCCAAAATTTACAAATCTGAAAAAATGTATTTAACCATAGCAAAAGGAAATTTCCTACTTAAGTTTAGTTTTCATCTCTGTTTTTTGTGTTTATTTAAAATAAGACAAATCCGATATTATTTGAATCTTATATCTGTTATTTAACAGTTGAGATGGTTCTTTAATGCTGATCTAACAGCAGAAGACACGAGCCACGGTTTAAATCCCAGTTGCGCAGATGGGGTGTGTTGTAGCACTGCGTTACAATGAGCTCCTATTAGAAATATGCCATTATATTCTATACTTTTATGAATTCTTTTGAGAAACCATGAGAAAAGGGTGAGTAATGACTGAGAGTCAATGTTCAGAAGTTATTAATTATTATTATGTTTTGAACTATGCTGTATAGCTGTATTTAGCGATGTGTTTATAGTCAAACTCAAAAATGCTTATATTTTTAATGATTAAAAAATGCCATTATTTTATTTTAAAAAGATAATAATTGTATTTTGTTGACAAAATATTTTAGTTTTTCTTGGATATTTTTTTTATTATATCAGGTAACATTTTAAGCTGTCATTTGGTCATGTTACAATGTATCCCACCTATGGGGCATGTTGTCACATTTCACTTCCATTCTTTTGGGGTAAATCAAGAAAAAAGTACACACTGTATTAATGAAACAAAACCACATAATTGTACTAGACATGTGTGCAATTAATGTGGGAAAAAATAAATACTCTGAACCCCAAGTGGATTTACACAAACTGAGAAAGTCAAAAAGCGTTAGGTTGTGCCCCGCTCTCCCCTACACCTAGGATGGCTTGAGGGTGAGTAAATCATGGGGTAATTTTCATTTTTGGGTGAACTATCCCTTTAACACTGTGAGGGTGACGCTCACCAAACAGCGCCAGCAGTGACTGCAGGGCAAAGTGCATGGTGCGACGGTTGGCCTGTTTGCCCGTCTTCAACACCACCTCCTCCTGACCGACCTCACACAGGTCAAACCCTGAGAGAGAGAGAGAGAGAGAGAGAGAGAGAGAGAGAGAGAGAGAGAGAGAGACCCATCAGCATGGAGTAAAGCCTCTCGAGCGGGTTCTCATGAGCTGGAGCGGCTCTTACCCAGTGCGGCCAGAAACTCATGGCATCCAGGAAGTCTCCAGAGCTGCACGCTGATGGACACTTGGATGGGCGCGAGAGAGAAATCCTGCTCCTTCTCTCCAGACTGCAGCTGCACCAAAACCTGATGGAGCTGCGGGAAAACAGAGACCAACCTCAGTCCAATATATCTCATTATTATTTACAATAAAACGGCACAGCTACAAATCATTAGTAAGTTAATTCCCAGTAGTGTGTTAGTTAAAAGCAGATATTTAAGCACTTACCATTCCCACTACATTTTTAACAGCCTTTAGTGGAAAGTTAAGGAAAAGAGAAGGAAAGAAGATTGTTAAAAAGCAAACACCAGCATCTCAGTAATACAGCAGTGTAGTTACAGATGCACGAGCGCAGGACAGTTTTCTTAATGAAAAGTAAAGCAGAGCATCTGATATGTGGTGTGGCGTCTCACCCGGTTGATGAGCTGTTCTCCGGTTTCTGACGCCGTGATCAGTTTACACAGCGCCTGCAGAGCAGGAGGAGGCAGACCTGCCAACATGAAGGATAAATAATCACTTGAAACAATGCCAATGACAAACCAGAGAGATTTACACATCCCTAGTTTGACCATTGCACATTGCAAACTAAGAATAAAGACAAATAAATTCTGTTTGCATTATTGATCATTATTTTGCTGCTTTGAAACAATGTGTATTGTCTAAAGTTGTTTTTGTTGCTATTGTTGTGTCTGCAATATGCACGAGGCTGGTGTTGTGTGAATGAAAAGGAGTGTTTGGTACCCAGCAGTGACTGTAGGGTGGTGCTGCACTGCTGCAGTCGGTCCCCGGGGTCAGTGGTGGGGAAGAAGACGGCCGCGGGGAGGCCCGTTCCAGCCGAGTCCAGTCTGAATCCCACCGCCGTCAGAAGAGCCTGCCAGCCCGGCACGCCGCCCACCTTATTCTCCACGCTCTGCTGAGACGTGTACATGGAGTTCCTCTGGCCGTTCTGAATGCGCTGGAGAGATTTCTCCACCTGGGGGAGCCACAGACACACAGTTCATCCGTCTGTACAACACCAGTGTGGACGCATCCAATTACGTTCTATTACTACTATTTTGGCGATTTTTTTATTGAAAATGAATAAGAAACCTATGGAAAAAAGTGACTATATATATATATATATATATATATATATATATATATATATATATATATATATATATATATATATATATATATATATATATATATATATATAAATATATATAAATATATATATATATATATATATATTAAATAATCTATAAACCATGTCAAAAATAACAAAAAGATGTAATCATTTTCATATATATATATATATATATATATATATATATATATATATATATATATATATATATATATATATATATATATATATATATATATATATATATATAAAATCACATTTTCTATTATAAATATATATATAGACACTTACTGTTGTTTTAGTGAATTACACACACACACAAACACACACACACACACACACACACACACACCCAAACACACACACACACACACACACACACCCAAACACACACACACACACACACACACACACACACACACACACACACACACACACACACACACACACACACACACACACACACACACACACACACACACACACACACACACACACACACACACACACACACACACACACACACACACACACACACACACACACACACACACACAGTTGTTTTAGTGAATTACACACACACAGTTGTTTTACAGTTGTTTAATATATAAAAAATATATATTATATATTTTATAAAATGTTAAAATGTTTTATATATATATATATATATATATATATATATATATATAAAATAAGTGTATATACAGGTTATATATATATAAAATTGTACATACAACATGCATATAGTAATACTGAAGTATATAAAGAATATGTTAATATAATATGTTAAAATATTAAATGTAATTATATCTATATATATATATATGTGTGTGTGTATAATCCGCTAAAACAACAGCATATATGTGTGTGTGTGTGTGTGTGTGTGTGTGTGTGTGTGCGTGTAATTCGCTGAAACAACAGTATATACACTCTAAAAAATGCTGGGTTAAAAACAACCCAAGTTGGGTTGAAAATGGACTAAGCCATCGATTGGGTTGTTTTAACCCAGCGGTCGGGTTAAATGTTTGCTTAAAACAACCCAATTGCTGGGTTAAAACAACCCAATCTCTGGGTTAGTCCATTTTCAACCTAACTTGGGTTATTTTTAACCCAACACTTTTTACTACTAAAACAACTTTTTTGTACTTTATTTCACTAAAACAACAGTATATATATGTGTGTGTGTGTGTGTGTGTGTGTGTGTGTTTGTAAAATTCACTAAAACAACAGTATATATATATGAAATTAACATATTAAATATAACATATTATTTATATACTTATATATAAGCATACTGCACATAAAATGTACTATATAAAAGATTAAAATAATAATTATTAAACAGTATTTAATATAATAGTAATTAAAACAACATATATAATAACACACTCACTCACTCAAACACACACACACACACACACACACACACACACACGTTTGTTTTTGTGAAATGTGAGGACATTCCATAGGCGTAATTGTTTTTATACCGTACAAACCGTATTTTCTATCCCCTTACACTGCCCCTGCCCCTAAACCTACCCATCAAACACACACACACACACACACACACACACACACACACACACACACACACACACACACACACACACACACACACACACACACACACACACACACACACACACACACACACACACACACACACACACACACACACACACACACACACACACACACACACACACACACACACACACACACACACACACTGCCCCTGCCCCTAAACCTACCCATCACACACACACACACACACTGCCCCTAAACCTACCCATCACAGGAGACTGTGCAGTTCACTTTCTGTGAAAAAAAATTGTTCTGTGTGATTTATACGCATTTTGAAAAGTGATGACATGGGGAACGTCCTCATATTTCACCCTCTTTTTATAATACCTATGTCATACCCATGTCATTATACATATTTGTGTCCTGATATTTCACAAAAACATGCCCACACACACACACACACACACACACACACACACACACACACACACACACACACACACACACACACACACACACACACACACACACACACACACACACACACACACACACTTAATAAATGTAAATGGCCCAGTGTTCCAGGTGAAGTTGGTGTGCGGATCTCACCAGGTGTAGCAGGACCCTCAGGGCATCTCTGGCTTTGTCCGGATACTGCAGGATCTCAGCCAGAGCCTGGCCAATCAGAGATGACGGGCTGTTCAGTTTCACGTCACTGCCAATCAGCATAAAGCCTGCGGAGACACATTCAAATCATGAGGAGTACAGCAAACAAACCTTAAAACTGTGCAGGATATACTCAATACTGCCTGCTTTCGTATTCGACAAGACATCGCTGTGCATGTTTCAGTTCACCACAGAATGATTTGCTTATATACTACACATTTTTGCTAATGCAGTATGGAAATGTGTGTGTGTGTGCATGGCCCTGTGAACACACCTGCCCAGTTGGAGGGGTGAGAGAGCTGTTTGCTGCTCTGAACGGTCTTCATGGCGTCTGCGAGGGCCGCGCTGGCTTTGGTGCCGTTGAGCAGGGCGCTGTAGAAGGCCTGGACGAACATCTTGGAGGCGGCGACGGGCACCGGCCACAAGGACACCAGCACACACTGAGCTCCAGCGGCCAGGAACGCCCTCGTCAAACCCACCACCCCGTCCGCAGTGACTTTACTATCGGACTCCTGGTACGAGCTGCAGGGTTACGAACACACACTGTTAGCTTCACGGAGCAGTAACTCGCTGGAATACAGAGGCTGTTATCTGAAATAGACTGTGAAACTACTGTGGATGTGGCCGCAGTCGTAGCACAGCCTGTTAAACTGCAGAGATGTGTGACAGCGCTGATGGAGACGAGGGTGGGCGGCACCAACAGAAGATTATACAACAGTGTGAGGGATTTTAACAGATTCAGTGAATTATATATATATATATATATATATATATATATATATATATATATATATATATATATATATATATATATATATATATATATATATATATATATATATATATATATATATATATATATATATATATATATTCACTTTTCAATCAAATCATTACACAAAATAAAATGTTGCCCTATCTATCTGTCCCTCCGTCCATCCGTCCATCCATCCATCCATCCATCCATCCATCCATCCATCCATCCATCATATATCTATCTGTCTGTCATTCCGTCCGTCCGTCCGTCCGTCCGTCCGTCCGTCCGTCCGTCCGTCCGTCCGTCCGTCCATCTATCTATCTATCTATCTATCTATCTATCTATCTATCTATCTATCTATCTATCTATCTATCTATCTATCTATCTATCTATCTATCTATCTATCTATCTATCTATCTATCTATCTATCTATCCGTCCATCCATCCATCCATTTGTCTGTCCGTCCGTCCATCCATCCATCCATCCATCCATCCATCTATCCGTCTGTCCGTCCGTCCATCCATCCATCCATCCATCCATCCATCCATCCATCCATCCATCCATCTATCCGTCTGTCCGTCCGTCCATCCATCCATCTATCTAACTATCTATCTATCCGTCCCACCGTCCATCCATCTGTCGGTCCGTCCATCCATCCATCCATCATCTATATATCTATCCGTCCCACCGTCCATCCATCCATCCATCCATCCATCCATCCATCCATCCATCCATCCATCCATCTATCTATCTATCCATCTATCCGTTCGTCCATCCATCATCTGTCTGTTTGTCTGTCTGTCTGTCCGTCCGTCCATCCATCTATTTATCTGTCTATCCATCTATCCGTCTGTCTGTCCGTCCGTCCGTCCGTCCGTCCGTCCGTCCATCCATCCATCCATCCGTCTGTCTGTCCGTCCATCCGTCCGTCCGTCCATCCATCTATCCATCTATCTATCCGTCCCACCGTCCATCCATCCGTCCATCTATCTAACAATCTATCTATCCGTCCCACCGTCCATCCATCCGTCCGTCCATCCATCCACCTATCTGTCCGTCTATCCGTCCGTCCATCCATCCATCATCTATCTATCTATCCGTCCCACCGTCCATCTATCTATCTATCTATCTATCTATCTATCTATCTATCTATCTATCTATCTATCTATCTATCTATCTATCTATCTATCTATCTATCTATCTATCTATCTATCTATCTATCTATCTATCTATCTATCTATCTATCTATCTATCTATCTATCTATCTATCTATCTATCTATCTAATCCATCCATCCTCCTCATCTTGGCTTGTTTGAGAGTTTTTTCTGATAGTTGCACTGATATCCCCTCAGTTGCATGACCATAATGCCCGGCCCACTGTATAAGCGGAGCAGGAAACTCGTCTACTGACCCGAGCACGACTAGTTTTGTAGGCAGCCTGAGATCCAGGATATCTGCAGCGGTGAGCAGGAACTCCTGCAGCGGCGGGCTGTCACAGATGCTTTCGGCATCGCTGGCGTCGTCTGGGACACGTAAACTCTCCGGGATGGTGTAGTTGGATTTCGCTCCGCTCTCTCCACCTCCTGCTCCTCCGCCCGAAGCCGCCGCAGCAGCTCCAGAGTTGGCGTCCTGGCTGGGCGTGAGGACCAGGGCCGCCAGCTTCCAGGAGATGTGCGTGGCAAAGTGGGCGCACTCGGCCTGGGTGAGGGCGCTCATGACCCGCTCCTTGGTGGCGACGGGGCCGGCCAGCGGCTGACAGCCCAGTAGATCGGCCACCATGTGCGCCTCCTCCTCAGCCGTGGGCATCGGACCCCAGAGCCAGCGGTCCATCACTGACGGCGGCAGCCGAGGGTTTCCAACCACTGCAGCCATCGAGCTTCCTCCATTACACAGAACCGGACCGGTCCGCCGAGGATGAACCTGAGGAAAATGAGGATCGAAAACAGCCTGGATTTATTGAATGGATTAATTATAGTCGTGTGTGCCTTATCGCTTTATTAGCCAGTCTTTCAAGAAAATTTTGGCTTTTTTTTGTGGGGGCAAAAATCCGTGATTATGCGGCACGTTTTCTTAAAAAATGCGATGGAAAATGTGGGATATTTATGCAATTTTATGCAGTATAATTGCGGGAACTTGCAAAAACTGCGGTTTGATGAAAAAGAGAGACAAAAAGCACTACACCACAGAAAGTGCTGGGAATATTTAAGTTCTCATCTTGTTTTATTGAAGACCTTAATAAACATATGGCTCAAATTTACAAAACAGTGAGTCAAACAAGTTCTGTAGATTTAAAAAAGGAAGATGCTACAACTTCTGAAAAAATGAATGAATAACTTCCTGTTTTACAGAGGTAGCTTTACAAAACAGACATTTGAGTGCTTCCAATGCACAAAGTGCAAACTCTTAAAGGGTTAGTTCACCCAAAAATGAAAATTCTGTCATTAATGACTGACCCTCATGTCGTTGGACAGCCGTAAGACCACAAATGAAGATATTTGAGTTGAAATCTGATGGCTCAGAAAGCCTCCACTGGCACAATGTACTGTACACTCTCAAGACCCATAAAAGGCACTAAAGACGTCGTTACAAAGTCCATCTCACTACAGTGGTTCTACAATAACTTTATGAAGCAACGAGAATAGTTTTTGTGCTAAAACCTAAATAACGACTTATATAGTGATGACCGATTTCAAAACACTGCATCATCACGCTTCGAAGCGTTATGAATCAGTGAGTTGAATCATGATTCGGATTGCGTGTCAAAATACTGAAATACTTGACTTTGGCGATCCAAACCGCTGAATCGACTCACTGATTCATAACGCTCCAAACCACTGAATCGACTCACTGATTCATAACGCTCCAAACCGCTGAATCGACTCACTGATTCATAACGCTCCAAACCGCTGAATCGACTCACTGATTCATAACGCTCCAAACCGCTGAATCGACTCACTGATTCATAACGCTCCAAACCGCTGAATCGACTCACTGATTCATAACGCTTCGAAGCTTCATGATGCTGTGTTTAGAAATCGGTCAACACACCGGGAAACTGCTTTGCTTTGGTCTTTTGCTGTTATTTTTGTTGGCAAATGGGAATTTGCGTGCTTCATCATGGTTTCACCGATATCAATGGTTTCACAACGGGGTTTGCAGCTTTTCGATGACGTTCACGTCGGGTAAATACGTCACTTCAAAACGTTCCAATGGCAATAGGGGGAAATGGCGGCTCTTGTGTGAAGCAAACAAAAAATGTTCAACTTTCTGCTAATAGGCTATATATGACTTTTTTGCAGCGGAAATGCAGGGATTATGAAATCATGCTAGCCCCGCATATTCTGCACATGGAAATAGGCAATTTACGCGGCGAAAGTGCGGCGTATTTGAAAAAATGCGGCCCCCGCATAAATATGTGGACTTTGGCTGATTATGCATTAAATCATGCGATCGAATAATCACGTTTTTCTGGAGGGACTGATTAGCCTGTGGAACACCCTAAAATCTACAGTGAAATAACACAGGGATATAGTATGTCTGTCAGAAGTGTGCGTACTTTAGCGGTGTTCCCCAGACTGCCGATGGACGGTACGGAGATGAGACTGAAGCGCTCGTACAGGTACTCATTAGACGAGCTGCCCTTCAGCAGAGCAAACGGGATGAGATACAGCTCGCCCTCCAGAACCAGAACCAGCTGCCTGTGTCTGCCGACCGGCCCGCTGGAGTGCATCAGACCCTGCAGCGGAAACAACCACACACACTCATCAAACAATCAGGCAGGCCTCGGAAATCTGATTGCATTTTAATTCAAATAACAGACATTTAAATCAAATCAAAATAAAAAGCATTAAGGCATTAAGTTAAACATTCAATTAATGCATCAAGTCGCAACAAACCATTAAAACAGTTCATGAACTAACATATCAATTGTGATTATTATTACCTTTGTTAGGGGAATGCATTACAATTAACATGCATTATCTAATGAGATTACGCTTTGTTTGATGTAACTAGTAAAGTAACACATTACTTTATAAATTTACACATTCATATTTTAGTTACTTTTTATTAAAACTGTCTGGTGCTCTTCGGTCATTTCTGACTGAAACATTTTGAGTTTAGTTTTGTTAATTTTGGCATTTGCAATGTGAACACAATATACAAATAATAAAATAAGAATAATTATTAATGTTATATTGTATAATAATGACAAACAATAATAATAATAGCTAATAGTGTTATACTGTACTGACAAATAATAATAATAACAATAATTAAGAATAATTAATAATGTTATATTGTATAATAATGACAAACAATAATAATAATAATAATTAATAGTGTTATACTGTATACTGACAAATAATAATAATAACAATAATTAAGAATAATTAAGAATGTCATATACAAAATAGTATTTATATATAATAGTGTTATACTGTATACTAATGACAAATAATAATAATAATAATATTAATAATAATAATAACAAATAATGGTCTAATAAATGTCTATGCTCAAAAAGTGAATAATGGATTACAACTACTGCATAAATATAATTTGGTACCATAAAATCCCTTAAAAATACAAAATATTAAATAAAAAATATCTAACTTAAATATAGCACAAAAATGTAATTGAAAAAAAAAAAAAATATATATATATATATACATAATACAAATATATAACCCGTAATGTTAAGAGATTAGGCATACATCGCTCTAGGGGTTAGGAAATTTTCAAAGTGCTCAGAATAATCCTAAATGTGTGTGTAAAATAGGCTATGATGATTTAAACACTTGCATAAGAGAAAACACCTGCAAGGCCTGAGAGAGACTGAGCCTCAAAGTAACATAACCCATTACTTTACAGTACCGTACCGTAATTAGTTACTTTTTTTAAAAAGTCATCCACTATTATGAGAGTAACCTTCCCCCAACACTGACTATTACTAATAAATAGTCATTTAGTGGTGGCTGGTGAATGTGGCACATCTTACCCCCTCCATCGGGGCGATGAGCAGGTCGTAGAGGGCTCGTAACGGGGGTTTGCTGAGCGCACTGGCGCGGCGGGGCAGAGACGACGTGCCCTCCTTCACCGGAGACACGGTGTTACTGAAGAGACTCGTCATACTCTGACAACTCCTGAAACAACATCACAAACACACTCAGTACACACAGTGGAAACACTGATCCAATCTGCCGCATGCTTCATTCAGAATGCTGTCTAGAAATAGCTCAGACTTCATTTCGCAGTGTACAAAAAAAGTCAAGAATGAGATGTTAAATATAATGTGTGATTTTGCTTGTGTCATCACATTAGCACACTGTGTGCATACACTCTTATTTAAGTAAAATCGCTTGTGGTGTGTGAAGACAGACAGTGAAACAGGAGAATGCATCACACCACTTCAGATAATACTACACACACATAACTAACAGCAGATGGCGGCGAACACCTAAAAACAGGCTCATGTCCCAGTGCTCCTCTGGACACACACTTCATTCAATAAAAATACACATCACAAAATGTGTTTACTGGAAACGTCACTGTGAACCTCAGAGGAAAGATAGAATTACAGCTGTACAAATAATAATAATAATGATAATAATGTTATATTGAATAATAATGACAAATAAAATGTTATGCTGTATACTAATGGTAAATAATAATAATAGTAAAATAAATAATAATTAGAATTATTAAGAATATTATATTGTTTACTAATGACAATATATTATTTATTATTATTATAAATGAATAGTGTTATATTGTATAATAACGACAAATTATTATTATTATTTAAATAATTAAGAATAATTAATAGTGTTATGCTATATACTAATGGCAAATAATAATAAAAATAATAAAATAAATAATAATTAGAATAATTAAGAATATTATATTGTTTACTAATGACAAATATTATTATTATTATTATTATTATTATAAATTAATAGTGTTGTATTGTATAATAACGACAAATAATTATTATTTAAATAATTAAGAATAATTAATAGTGTTATGCTATGTACTAATGGCAAATAATAATAATGATAATAATAATAAAATAAATAATAATTAGAATAATTAAGAATATTATATTGTTTACTAATGACAAATATAATAATTATTATTATAAATGAATAGTGTTATATTGTATAATAATGAAAAATAATAATAATAATTATTAAAATAATTAATAATAATCAATAGTGTTATGCTGTATACTAATGGCAAATAATAATAAAATAAATAATAATTACAATAATTATATAATATTATATAATAATATTATATTGTTTACTAATGACAAATATAATAATTATTATATAATAACGACAAATAATAATAATTATTATAATAATACTACTAATAACAACAACATCAACTAACAGTGCACTGTATACTAATGACATTTAATAATAAACAATAATTAGAATAACTGAAAACAATAAATAATGTTATATTGTATACTACTAACAAAACAAATTAATATTAAAACAATTAAGAATAATTAAAGAGTGTCATATACATAATAGTGTAAATAATAGTGTTATACTGTATACTAATGACAAATAGTAATACTATTATAAATAATCATAATAATAAACCAATAATTATAATAATTCAGAATAATTAAGTGTTATTTTGTATACTAATGACAAATAACAATAATAACAACAATTAATAGTGTTATAATGTATACTAATGGCAAATAATAATAATTATTACAACAATTAAGAATAATTAAGAGTGTCATAAGTAATAGTATATATATATATAGTAGTTATACAGTATACTAATGACAGATAATAATAATAATTATTATAAAAAAATAATGATAATAAAACAACAATTAGAATAATTAAGAATAATTAAGTGTTATATCATATAATAATGAAAAATAATAACAATAAACAATTGAAATAATTAAGAATAATTAATAATGTTATATTGTATAATAATGACAAATAATATTAACAAAAACAATTAAATAATTAAGAAAAATTCATAATATCATATTGTATACTACTGATAAATATAATAATAATAATTATTAAAACAATTAAGAATAATTAAGAGTGTCATATACATAATATGTATACAGTATATAATAACGTTATACTGTATACTAATAAAAAATAATAATAATAAACAATATATTATATATTCTTGGAAGAGGATTTTAATTCTTATTTTTAATAAATGTAATAATTTATTGATCATCATTGTCTTTTATGCTCTCGCTATAGATTTAGTTTCTGATCTGAGCACAGCCCAGTTTTCTGAAGTGTAACTCCCACAGCCTGAGCTCCAGAGCTTGATGGCTTTAATCTGCAGTTACACGTCACTCTGGAACACAGACAGAATACACACATCGCCGTACAGATGACATCAAACACCTCGTTATTACAGAATCTGTGTAGGTGTAACCGCTGCACATGCTCCAGGTCTAATCGCCATCACTATGGTAACTTCCTTCCCACTTCCTGTCACGGAGCTCCATCATTACACGCCTTCAAAAACACACCAAACACACACCGGTGGCTGGATTCCCCAAACTCATGAGCATCAGCCATCGCTTCCACACCAGACCCCATCAAAGTTTCTCTTCCTGTAGATTCAGGGGTGTGCAATATTGACAACAAATGATATCTCTGTATATTCTGGGATTTTATGGATAATGATGATTGTTGATTGTGTTGGCAGGTTTAGATCTGCTGTGGATAGATGACTCCTTAAGTTTTTGATATATGGATTATTTAAAGGAAAAATACACCCAAAAAACGACATCATGGTGTTTTTATTCCGCCTCATGACTGACTTTCTTCAGTGGAACAAAAAAAACACACAAATACACTATAAATATAATCCAGTGGTATTATTAAATAATAAAATAAAACGATAAAAAATAATTTTCTTAAACTGAAATAAAATCAACTATAAATATTCATAAAAATAGCCCAGTGTTGTTATTTTTAACTGAAAATAAAACTATTACAAATAATTTTCTTTAACTGAAATAAAATCAACTATAATATTCAATGAAAATCTTTTTTTCTTGATTTTTTGTAGTTCTTTTATTGAATATTTGCTTTATTTTATATAATCTTTATTTCAGTAAAATAAACGATAGATTTTATTAATTGTAATACTTCAACTTTATTTCATTTAATTTATTTCAAGTTTTTACGTTTAATTTGAAGTACTAAAATAACACGCTTTTAAAATATTGAAATAAAGATGAAATAAAATCAACTATAAATATTAAATGAAAAGCACTTAAGTACTAAAATAACAGGTTTTTAACAATTTTAATAAATAAAAATAAAATAAATATTGAAAGAAAAAACTAAACTTGAAATAAAAGCTACTATTAATAAATATTATAATACACTGAAAAAAATATATAAATATGAAGAGATTTGCGTATAGTTTTTTTTACAGGTGTTGTATTACCTGTATTTTGGGTTAACGGAAATTTCGGTAAAATTACTGGATAGTGTCCTGGCAGAAAATGACCAGTACATTTTCCGATTTAATTGTTTAGTATATAAATGCGCTATATTCCATCTCTTATCAAGAAACCATACTAAAATGTAACTCTTCGTGAGATTCGTGAACGAATCATTCCCACAGATTCACAGAAAAGATTCGTCTCAAAAGAAGAATCCATTAATGAATCATTTTGAGTCGGACCTTTATAATGAAACTATTATCCAGTGAATAAACACTTACATTTGAGTCTGATTCTCTATCGAATGACTTCAGAAGATTTGAAATACACTTGTTACTTTGTCATTTTGGCCCTCATTCACGTTCACTATCCAGAATAGTTGAGGACACTCTTGAAAAATGTGAGTGTGAGTGGACGATGCCAGAATCATCCGAATAGGCTGGATTGGTTGTTGAAGATAGTGGCACGGGCTCATTAGGGCAGATGAGGAGTGAATCGTGCTCTTTGTTTTAATGAATCTCGAGATGTGCGGCGCTGGGAGCTCGTAATGAGAAGCGCAGCTCTAATGATGACCGCTCTGACCCCTCGCCTCCTGCCCTGGCTGTTCCTGTCCTAGCTGTCGTCTCCTCCCTCCCCCTCTTTCAGCGCTAATAGCCATCTTTCCTTCTCTCGTAATGAATCGGGATGTGAAGGACTCGACTGAATGCCCAACTATCATCCGTACTGGCTCTCTAATTATCATCCGCCTCAGCTGTTCTGTTCCTCCAGCAGTTTAGATCCATTATGAGCAAAAATGTTTACTAATTGCTTAGTGATTTAGTGTTAGATTGGGTTTTTTCTCCACTGTTTGAGTGGTTTCTCTTCCTGTAGAGTCATTGACAAAAAGTCATTTTTTCTGGGATTTTCTGGATAATGATAATTAGATGATCTTTTGCGGAGTGTGTTTATTGTGTTGGCAGGTTTAGAACTGCCGTGGACAGATGACTCCTAAAGCTTTTGATATTCTTCATATTCTGTGGTGGTCAGTTCACAGCAGTGACAGAAATCATCTTTTCCAATGAGTTGAATTGTTGTTGTTTTTTTCCTTTTTGGGCATTTTTACCTTTATAAAGCCTTTTTTTTTTTTTTTTACTAATAAATGAACGCATCATATTTTGTGTCTAAATTCATTTAAAGGGTTAGTTCACCCAAAAATGAAAATTCTGTCATTAATTACTCACCCTCATGTCGTTCGACACCCGTAAGACCTCCGTTCATCTTCGGAACACAAATGAAGATATTCTAGTTGAAAGCTGATGCTGAGAAAGGCTTCAGATAGGCCTCCATTGGCATTCAGTACATTTACACTCACAAGACCCATAAAAGGCACTTAAAACGTCGTTACAAAGTCCATCTCACCACAGTGGCTCTACAATAATTTTACGAAGCGACGACAATAGTTTTTGTGCGCAAAAAAAAATCTAAATAACACCTTTATCACACTTGTTCTTGTCTTCCGTGTGTGTCTCCACGACGCATGCGCGAGAATATGACGTAGCGCCGGGGTTCGGGAATCCATGAAATGCACACTTTAGCCCGATTTTGAGAACTACACCGAGACCTAAAGCACGATCAATGTAGAATTCAACAGCTTAGACACTCGCGTCTTCCTCTGCTTGTAAACAAATCGCTTCTGGGTCATGTGTCCGAACGCCGGATCTGCGTCATATTCTCGCGCATGCGTCGTGGAGGCACACACGGAAGGCAATAACAAGCTGCATAAAGGTGTTATTTTGATTTTTTTTTGTGCACAAAAACTATTGTCGTCGCATCGTAAAATTATTGTAGAGTCACTGTGGTGAGATGGACTTTGTAACGACGTTTTAAGTGCCTTTTATGGGTCTTGTGAGTGTAAATGTACTGAATGCCAATGGAGGCCTATCTGAAGCCTTTCTCAGCATTAGCTTTACACTAAAATATCTTCATTTGTGTTCCGAAGATGAACGGAGGTCTTACGGGTGTCGAACGACATGAGGGTGAGGAATTAATGACAGAATTTTCATTTTTGGGTGAACTAACCCTTTAACACAATAGAGTGGTTACAATCAAATGAAATATATCTTTGCAATGCACGGTTTAATGCAGCCCTGCTGCTACAAATGCATAAATAATGTTTTAAACATAAAATGTTGAATATTGATATTAGAAAAATTAAAAGACACTATAAATGTGAAATTAAAACAACCAGTAAGTTGCAGCAAGTCACTGTTAATGATTGAGTTATTGGGCCCTATTTTAATGATCTGAGCACATGGTTTGAAGCTGCGTTCACACCAAACACGAATAGAGCGTCAAAATCGCGTCTACCGCGTCTAGTTTCGCGGGAATGCATTTGCTATTTAAACAACGTGAAAATGAAAACTGCGTCAGGCTGAAACTAGCAAAAAACACTTGCGTGAAAAAATTGCACTCTTCGTGTGATATTGATTATCTATATTAAAAGATATAACAATAAAAGACAAAGAGAAATTTTTGCCCCTTATTTTGAATATTGAGGGCATTATAAATGCATTTTAATAGACGAAATCACTAAAAGTCTAGCCTAGTCTAACCTACTAGACTACATCACATATGAGTTCATGTTTTTGTAAAGTGAGGGACATACTCAATGTCTGATCCCACATCGTTAAAACGATCAATGATATATATCGCACACCCCTACATCAAATGTTTGATTTTGGTTAAATATGATATACCAGATCTAGAGCAAGAAAAACAAAAACTTAAATGACAATTTTTAGAAGTCTTATGATGGTACACAACTATATCAATCGATTTTTAAAGATGTTAAGATGTTTTACTGGAAAACTAATCAATATTCTGACTCATCTCTGCACAACTGACCTTCATTTAGGTCTTGAAAAATACAAAAAAGCACCATAAAATAGTCCACACAACTCTTGTGCTCCAGTTCAACTCTTCTAAAGCAATCCGAAAAAATCTAACTCGTTATTCACTGATGATCTTTACCAGTAACCAGACCAGTGAACAAATCATTCACACTGATTCTGTGACCTGGATCAAACGATTCATCAAATAGATTCAATTCATTAAAGGGTTAGTTCACCCAAAAATGAAAATTCTGTCATTAATTACTTACCCTCATGTCGTTCGACACCCGTCAGACCTCCGTTCATCTTCGGAACAGAAATGAAGATATTTTGGTTGAATTTTGATGGCTCTGAAAGGCCTCCATTGGCACAATGCACGGTTCACTCTCAAGACCCTTAAAAGGTACTAAAGACGTCGTTACAAAGTCCATCTCACTACAGTGGTTCTAAAATAACTTAATGAATCGGCGACTAGTTTCTGTGCGCAAAAAACCCTAAATAACGACTTACATAGTGATGACGATTTCAAAACACGGCATCATGAAGCTTCGAAGCGTTATGAATCAGTGAGTCGATTCAGCGGTTTGAATCGCCAAATTTCAGCAGTTTGGCGGTTTGACACGCGATCCGAATCATCATTCGGCTCACTGATTCATAACGCTTCGAAGCTTCATGAGGCCGTGTTTCGAAGATGAACGGAGGTCTTACGGGTGTCGAATGACATGAGGGTAAGTAATTAATGACAGAATTTTCATTTTTGGGTGAACTAACCCTTTAATACCCGATTCACTAGAATCGTTCTTTTGAGATGGATCTTTTCAATGAATCGTTTGATCACTACTCATAGCCACTGTTACCAGTTTCATGAAACTTTAATGGTGTTTATTTGTCACTTTGACCTCCTTCGCTTTTTCATTATGCTAAAAAGAGCATCTCAGAAAGCTCTTAAAAGTCTGATTGTTGTGTGTCTGACCTGTTGAAGAGGTTGTTTCTGGAAACCATCCTCAGGAAGCCGGTCGGGTCAGTCACTGAGTTGAGTTTGTTATTGAGTTCCTCAAACTGCTGGTCCAGAAGGTCTCCAGCTTCGCTCTCGGTCTCGCTGCTGGAACACGCTCTGAAACACACACAACACAACGGGATTTATTCAGGCAATAACACATGAGAGTGTTTGATTTTACCTCAAAATATGGTTCAATCACTGCAGAGGAACTTGAAAAGTAAGAAAAAGGCCATAAATGTAGTAAAACACTCGTAACAATAAACATTACTTCAGGCAAGTATAGTTATTTATTCAACAACAATGGAATAGTTGATTCTGATTGGCCAATCATGGAATTTCGAGGTCATAAACGTAACAGTCGGTAATTCATTTGGTCACACTTTAGATTAGGGTCCAATTCTCACTATTAACTACGACTTTTGCCTCAATAAACGTCTTATTACTGCTTATTAATAGTTAGTAAGGTAGTTGTTAAGTTTAGGTATTGGGTGGATTAAAGGTGCAGTGTGTAGTATTTATTAGGATCTATTGACAGAATGCAATATAATATACATAACTATGTTTTCAGTGGTGTATAAAGACCTTACATAATAACCTGTTATGTTTTTATTACCTTAGAATGAGCCGTTTCTATCTACACACACCGCGGGTCCCTAACAGTAAAGTCGCCATTTTGCGCCGCCATGTTTCTACAGGAGCCCTAAATGGACAAACTGCTCTACAGTGCACTAGCTACTCTCTGCTGTCTCAGACGACGACATTTTTGTCCTGTGTCGGCCACCGTAGCTTCTCTATGTGCTTTGAAAGGGAGGGGTGAGCTGTGGGATATCGCAATTCACAACCTCACCACTAGATGCCGCTAAAATTTAGACACTGCACCTTTAAGTGATGTAGAATACGATCATGCAGAATAAGACATTAATATGTGCTTTATAAGTGCTAATAAACAGCCAATATCATAGTAATATGCATGATAATAAGCAACTAGTTAATAGTGAGAATTGGACCCTTAACTAAAATGTTACCATACATTTTTTATGATAACTTACAATCCATTACAGACAGCCCTAATGTACGCTACAAGGTTGTTACTCAATGATTTATGCTTCTTGTTTCAACAATTTTTTTTTAAATAACTGTGTTTAACAGTGATATACCTGGTAAAAGACAACATTACCCATGATTCTGCAGAAAAATCGCACCAAACAAACTCTTTAGCGCTTGAACACTCCCATGAAGCACTGATGTAGTCAGTTCCACTGTAAAAAAAGTAGCTTTTCAACTTGGATGTTTAAAGGTGCAGTGTGTAAATTTTAGCGGCATCTAGAGGTGAGGTTGTGAATTGCAATCGCCCACAGCTCACCCCTCCCTTTCAAAGCACATAGAGAAGCTACGGTGGCTGACACAGGACACAGATGTCGTCGTCTGAGACATCAGAGAGTAGCTAGTGCACTGTAAAGAAGTTTGTCCATTTAGAGCTACTTTAGAAACATGGTGGTGCAAAATGGCGACTTCACTGTAATGGTGCCTTCACACCAGACGCAAATGAAGCAAATAAATCGCGCTATTTGCGCAAAGTTGGACACTTGAACATTTTGAGTTTACTTGCTTCATTTGCGTGTGACATTCACGTCACAACAGATGCAAATTCGCGTCATGGGAGGGGCTTCTGCCAGCCGGCTCGTCACGTTGCGAAATGGCTGACATGGATTGATTTAAAATACGGCGAATAAGCTCAATTTGCCAGCTTTAACTAGCTTGTAGTCTCAATAATGTGAATTTAGGGTGATTGGGACACTTTTTCCAAGTCATCTCAATGGCAAAAAGTGTCCCAATCACCCTGAAATCACCCTAAAATTAAGTAAAGATCGGTTTTTACAACTTACCAGATTGTCCGACCTCCTCACTCACTTTCTTCCAAGCAAGATCCTTTTTATTCCTGTTTCTATAAAGTACGTACAGCTCCGGGTATCCACATTTGATTTTGTCTTCATTGTTGTCGCTACTTGAGCAAGCTCCTGATTGGTCAACCCAGCGCCAATATCCGCCAAAGTTCAGATTTTTCAACTCAAACGCTCAATTCGCGCCGCAGAATGTCTATTCGCGTCTTTGCATTGACTTAACATGCAAATCACTCGCACGAAACGCTTCATTTCCATCTGGTGTGAACCATAAGAGGACCCGCGGTGTGTGTAGATAGAAATGCCTCATTATAAGGTAATAAAAACATAACGGTTCATTATGTAAGGTCTTTATACACCACTGAAAACGTATATTATATTGCATTTCTATCAATAGATCCTCCTAAATATTACACACTGCACCTTTAAGTAATTTAAAATGACATAAAACTGACTTTTATGGAACTTTTTTGAGTTAAAACAATGTGAAAACAAATGTTGTCATAACTAATCGATCATATCATTTTACAGTGTATGCTCTCAAACTGCTTAATGCATATTTTGCAATAAACGTAAAATATACCGTAATGTACCGTGATGCTTCAAATCAAGGTTTGTAGTGTTGTGTTTCTCCTTGTAGCTGGTTCATTTGGTTTATTCCTCTTTAACATAGACTTTTTAAAAATCCCTATGGAAAAATGATTGGGAAAAATACCAGAACCAAGGCTGCTGAAAAAGGCTACAACTGCGGAGGTGTCAGTTTTAAGAAATTCATTCATGTTCCAATTCTTTTGCATGTGAGATTGTGCAGAAACGAGTCACTCTCCTTTAGTTTTACAACTGATTCAGATGTTCAATACATGAGCATATGCATCATGCTTGAGACTCCTTTACGTCTGGTTTTATTTCACAACTGCTAACTCAATTAAGTTTCCTCCGCTATGAAAGCGCAACGTCTGAGTGATGAAACGCTCCCCGCTTATCAAACACACCCGCTTTTATATCCAGACATGCACATGTTTGTTGACTTTTCATTCCCGACATCCATTGAGATGCAACACAAAACAACAGAAACAATGTTATAAACGACCAAACAACTGGAGCACAACGGCAGCCACAATCACTGATAATCACGCACGAGTCTCTCGGCGTCTGGGGAACGCGCGAGCACATTTCTCTGATTAGCTTTAATGAAAAAACAGATCACTTCAGCAATCTGACTCATCCGAGAGACGGCACACTTGGATACCTCTATTGGGTTAATAAGGTTTTATCCACCTCACCTCAATTACACACAAACGTGCTTCATTTGTACCTAATGCACGACGCAGATGTTCTGCTGATTATTTTGGACGCGTTATCAGATGTCGATATGAAGAGATTTGAATGCTCTGAATAGCTCATTAGCACGTGTTTACTTGAGCACTTGCTCTGAGAATGAAAGGGAATGTCTGGTAATCGCGTCCCCTAGATTTCCAAACTATTCCGAGGCACAGACGTTCCTCTCATTTTGTGTACTTAATCTCCGCAAACAGGTTCCCTCTCGAGACGGAAGCCATCCCAAATCCTGTTGAAATGATCATGTCATTCTTTGTCAGGACACACTCCTCTATGGTGGGAGTAATCCTGTTTTGGTGCCAACTAGAAACGAAAAGCACCGGAGAATGAGGTCTGCTCATGTGCCTAGAGTGACCCGGTGGTGGGGCGAGCGACCCGTCCGCGTGCTGAGCTGTAGTGGATGTGGGAAGCGTGCTTTGGAAATGAAGATGGCTCAGATGTGGAGACGGCGCCGTGGGCCCATGTGTCAGGCAGAGATATGCGAGGACGCTCTGAAAGGAAAAACCTTCCTAACACCGTTACATGAACGCCCACCTGGAGGGCAAAACAAGGCTTTCCTTCGCTGCCCGCCAGTTATTTTTCACCAGGTTTAATGTAGTAAGACTGTGATATTAAAAGACCAAATTTAATATACACCTTATTGAGGATGCCTATTATGTACAGGCAAGCAAATTAACCCAACGTTAAAGGGATAGTTCACCCAAAAATGAAAATTAGCCCATAATTTACTCACCCTCAAGTCATCCTAGGTGTGTATGACATTCTACTTTCAGACGAATAAGATCAGAGTTATATTACAAAAGTCCAGGCTAATCCAAGCATTAGAATTTGATTCATAGTTGCTCTGTTTTTAAAGTCCATAAAAATGCATCTGTCCGTCAAATCACTGCTCCACGCGGCTCTGGGGTGTTAATAAAGGCCTTCTGAAGCGAATCGACGTGTTTGTGTAAGAAAAATATTCATATTTAAAACTTTATCAAGTAAACTTTGGGCAGACCGCCATCCGTGGAAAAGTGTTGAATGTTGAAAATGAAACTCAAGATGCATACGTGACGTCATGACGAGCGGACCTGGTCGCGTTAGTCTTTCGATCGGCAGGGGAACTTTCAACAATTTTTCCATAAATTCAACAGGGAAGGCGGTCGGACGAAAGTTTACTTTATTACAATACACAATATTCCTCATTTAAATAATTCATACGCAGAATAAAGGGGCGGGGCCTGGTTGAGTTAGTTAGTAGTGTGTTGAAACTGGTGGTTATGGTAAGGGGCGGGACATTTCCCAAACACACTCGAAGCGCTTGACCAATCACAACACACTGCTCCAGCCGACCAATCAGAGCACACTGTGCTTTCAGAAGGAGGGGCTTCATAGAGACATGAACTAAACAGAGCATTACTGACAGACTGGGAAGAGAGGAGCTGCAATAATGGAGAATATGGGGAAATAACCAACATTCAAGCAGGAAAACCTGTTCTAGTTGTCTGGCTATCACCAGAATAAGCTCTTTTAAGATTGAACATTAGTCTGATCTGTATTTTCTACTGCACAAGAGGCGTGATCAACGGGCATAGTTTAAATGACTCTGTACGCAATTGGATAGTCCTTCAACCAATCAGACCAACGATCCATCGCTTCTCTATCCGTCATTGTGTTAAACCCGCCAATAGCCCGCCAGGTGGATAAGCCGGTTTGTGATTGGTCCCCGCAAATTTGAAACAGATGCAGGATATAAATATGTACAGGTTTCCAGCCTGAGCTGCCGGGCGAAATCAAATCGCAGACAGATCGGGCTGGGTTTACCCAGTCTACTGTTCTAGTAGAGCCCAAAAACAACATTAAGACTTTGAAAAAGGGGACATATTATGCTCGTTTTTACAGGTCTATGGCTGTTTTGCCCTCCAGGTCTCTGCACCAAGCCTGCAGCACTTCTCTCAGAAACTGAAGCCTCTGCGCCTCGATCGCCCCCCAGACGGTCCCAGTATAGCTCCTAATTAATATTTATTAATTAATTTGTTACATTTATATAGCGCTTTTCTAGGCACTCAAAGCGCTTTACATATAGAAGGGGGGAATCTCCTCGACCACCACCAATGTGCAGCACCACCTGGATGATGCGACGGCAGCCATATTGCGCCAGAACGCCCACCACACACCAGCTGATTGGTGGAGAGGAGACCGAGTGATGAAGCCAATCGTATATATATGGGGATGATTAGGAGGCCATGATGGACAGAGGCCAGTGGGCAAATTTGGCCAGGATGCCGGGGTTACACCCCTACTCTTTATCAAAGGACATCCTGGGGTTTTTAATGGCCACAGAGAGTCAGGACCTCGGTTTAATGTCTCATCCGAAGGACGGTGCTTGTTACAGTAAAGTGTCCCCATCACTATACTGGGGCGTTATAACCGACACAGACCACAGGGTGAGCGCCCCCTGCTGGCCTCACTAACACCTCTACCAGCAGCAACCTAGTTTTCCCAGTTGGTCTCCCATCCAGGTACTGACCAGGCTCAGCCCTGCTTAGCTTCAGTGGGAAACCAGTCTTGGGGTGCAGGGTGATATGCTAGTAAACCCCACCCCTCCATGTATTACAATGGACGCGAGACAAACTAAACAATCAAATTACACTTCAAAATAATTGTTTCCTAAAGATGGTTTCTGTCATTTTAGGCAGTTTTTATCGCGATGATTTCATTTCAGGTGTTCGTTTTTTAAATAAGTTTAGTTTTTGTTAGTTATTTGATGCTATAAAAACGGAGGGTGTGACGTCATGATTGACAGCTGAGATTGACGGCTTCTCTGAGTGAAGTTGTCACTGAGGCACTAACAGACTTTTTTCGGGATTTTCGGGAGGAGATTAGAGCTTTAGCTTTAATTTCTACATTTCCATAACTGTTTATTTCACACCATCATAACGAATTGTTCTGCATCTGTGAGAGTGTGGGCGGGGTTTTGATAATCGCGCCTCTACTTCCTGCTCTCTACCCCGAAGACTCCGGTCCTGAGATCGCTACCGCGCAGACTCCGGTCCCAAATCTGTGCAAGATGTCAGCTGTGCAAATTCAGTAGATGGCGCTCCCGGTACACAAGGTGGTGCTGCGGCACTTTACGCTTCTGACACTCGCTTGTCACGCATAAGAAGAGGAGAGACGGTATTTACGTGCTTGCCAAAACCATTCACACACTTTTTGCTAACTGGCAAGCAGCATTAGCAACTCATCTTCTTCTTTGTCTACTTACTTCCTCTTCGTCGTATCAATGTGTGCGCGGCAAGACTGTTTTGTGCTTGAGCGCCACCAAGATGTGTTTTACTGTCACTTCAGCAGCTCCAGGCACGTGAACAAAAGCGCAGATTTCATTGGTCGGCCAGTTTTTAACGTGCCGTGTCAAAACAAAAAAATTAACCTAAGGCGTTTTTTTTTTAAGACGCTTTTACGCCTGGCGGTGTGCGCACTCACATTGGCGTCCTTTGTTTAGGCACGAGGCGTTAAACGTCGGCGATAAACGCACACAAAAATCATCCCGGTGTGAACAGGCCTTTAATGTCAGTACTACATTAAACTACTATATATAGTGTAGAATATAATGTATAATGATGCAGTTGGGGAACATTTGTGGTCCTGATAATGCCAAATCGTTAGCCTCATAGCATAATTGCCCAGATCATATTTGATCCAAAAATGACTTGGGCAATTATACTATGAGGCTAACGAAATGTTACCAGTAAAAAGTGGCTCACATTATTTTAAATATATCTAGTCAGTGACAGAGTGCAAGCATATTTGTCTAAAATAGTTCGGTATTTTCAGCTTCAGAATCATGAATATTTTTATTCTGGTGTCACCACTGTTCTGTGCATTGGGTTACCAGCACCAAGTCCATTTCCACTCCAATATACCACCAGCATTTCATGAGTTCACACTTACATCAAATTAAATAGAGTAAAGATTATGCGTATTTGGCATGCAGATTTTTTAGCCCGAACCCAGAGTACCGACCCCTGTCTAGCGGGTTTATGTTTAGGAGTATAGCAATAATATCGTATCGTGTGTTCAGTATCGCGATATGTATCGAATCGTGACATGAGGGTATCGTTACACCCCTACTTCATACTATTTATCATCCCAGGACAAAGTGAAAGAAAACTGTAAAATGTGCAATATTCTTATATTTTATAGTGTGTATTTTTTTTACTTTTTTTGTGTTTTTTCATTGTTGTGTGCAGCTTTGACAGTTCTCTTTATTATTATTTATTTTGCTTCTTATCTTTGTTTTCCTGCTGACTCTAAGACATCCCTATGCACTCGTACTGTCTGTGGGTGTAAAAGTGGCAAATAAAACTTCAAACTCAAACTCAGTGAAGCGGTTTACCAGCTAAACTTGAACACGCAGTCTGCGGCGGATTCGTTCGAAAGCCATTTCTGCTGAGACAAGCAGCAATGAGAACGAATTAGACTATAATATGCAAATTATACATCATCAACAGCAGTTTATCTCCTCAAATTAGGCCGAATTGCTTTATGAACCATAACTCAAACCACAGCTTCACACCAACCAAACAAACAAACTCAAATGGACGTGGGAACGCACTAAACACTGCAGTGTGACGCGCCCTAATTAGTGGCGTTTACTTGGTCAATTATCACTATTACTGCTGCTCATACTGAGGGTTAATGACTGATCAAATATTAAATATCAGTCTTTCTGCACTGCTTGAGCTACAGACATGAATGATTCCTCAAATCATATATGTCTTATTGAGGAGAGGATGATCTGCCTTATTATAGTCACCTGCTGACAGAACAGGCAAATAACTTCATATTTCACTATATCTCATAACTACACTGTATATCTCACAATATGACTTCATATTTCACTTTATGACTATATACTGTATCTCGAATAATATTATACAAAAATATACATTTACATAAAAATGACTTTTCCACAAGAAAATCACAAAATGCATCTCATAATATTACCTCTTTATATCTTTATACCTTTATATCTCACAATCTGACTTTTATTTCACATTGCTTTATATACCTCATATTACTATATATATATCATAAAAGGACTTCATATCTCACATGATATGATTTTATATATCATGAAATATGACTATATATATGGAAATATGACTTTATATGTTGAATAACATTACTATATATCTCTCTTTTGACTTCAAAACTCATATTACTGAAGTTGTGTGTGTATATACATATATAGATTTTATATCTCAATTTATGACTTAATATATCACAAAAAAACACAAAACTCATCTTATAATATTACTATATATCTCACAATGACTTCATCTTATACTATGGCTTTATATATCTCATAATATTTGTATATATCTCACAATATGACTTAATACATCTTGAAATATGACTTTTTATAACTCATATTACTATATTTAAATCATAAAATTACTTAATATCTCACATGATATGATTTTTTATATCATGAAATATGACTATATATATGGAAATATGACTTTATATGTTGAATAACATTACTATCTCTCTTATGACTTCAAAACTAATAGAATGTGTGTGTGTGTATATATACATATAGATTTTATATATCAATTTATGACTTAATATATCACAAAAAACACAAAACTCATCTTATAACATTACTATATATCTCACAATGACTTCATCTTATACTATGGCTTTATATATCTCATAATATTTGTATATATATATCACAATATGACTTAATACATCTCGAAATATGACTTTTATATCTCATATTACTATATATAAATCATAAAATGACTTCAAATCTCACATTATGATTTTATATATCATGAAGTATGACTATGTATCTCATAATATGACTTAATCTCATATTTTAACTATACATCTTATAATATTGCTATATATCATATCTCATCTTTATATATCTCAAAATATGACATTACATTTTCTCAATATATCTCATCTCACACTCTGACATACTATATCCAAATACGACTTTATATTAAGTATGTGACTACTTTGTTATTAAATCTGATCTCTGAAAACGGGCTTCCATACTCAAGCCATACCAAGAGACCAGAATATATTATAGACATGGGCATGAGCTCATTTCCACCTAGCAACCTCACAGAACACCCTAGCAACTGTACAGCAACGCCCTGGTTACCACTCTTCATGGTGCTGAGCTTTGCATGGGCAAACATCAGTCGCATTAACAATCCAGCTGAAATTAATCACAGAATTATTCTGATGAATCTCAGACGCACTGATCTCTCTCAACTAACGGGTGGAAGAGGTCTCGCTAAACGAGGCATAATCGCTCAAACTGCAGACGGTCGCGGGTATCACAGTTCCTGTTCGTGCCTCTTTCTTTCAGCACAATGAATGGGGTCTTCAAAGGTGGCATATTGCACCCAACCAAGTGGAAAAGATTGCTCGCAGCCCCTCAGTCAAGCGCTAAATTATCTTTTAATGGGCAGGGATGAGCGCAGAGCTCACTGGGAGAAGCATCACACCTCTAGTGACTAATGCGCTGGCACCAGAGACTCGCGGCTTTCCGCGCGCGCACAATAATGGCCTTTGTTTCAGGCGGCTGCTTAATTCACACCAAGAGCTTCTGACGTTCTGCCATCCTTCTCTCTCTCTCTGCATTCTGCTCCTCCAAACCTGCCAGCGTCTTCACCTAATTACATGTCAGAGTACACTCAACACTGCAGCACTGACTCCTCTCAGAGCGTCGGAGAGAAACCTCCATGTGAGAGGTGAATACCTCCTCAGCTGCCACCCACCCTGAGATCAGTGCGGTGTGGCCTCCAGCCCCGCTGCGGCGTATGACAGCATGGCTGAGATGTGCTTCCTGCAGGGCATGAATGAACACACACATGCACACTCATCCCCGCAGCGCTCGTTGCCACCATCCAACCTGACCGCATCCATCAAGGTATATTTAAGAGGTTGCATACTTTCACACAAACATGCACAGTTGAATTCTCCATGTGCACTTTTATTGGGAAGCTTACCTATCAACATAGCCCTTCCACCTAGCAACACCTAACAAGAGATTGTAGTTTTCCAAAGTTACTAGCCACTGGCCACACTTTTGACATCGATACCATGGAGAAAAACTACCATATAGATATTTTTTATATTATCTTATCATTTGGCAGCAGGTATATTAGGTTACTGTCACTTTAAGACCTGATGCATGGATCCATTTAAAATGATTCAATGACTCAATCATAAAGACTTCACTTGTTTCATTACTGGATGAATCGGTGTTTTTGAACAAATCTCTTGAGTGAATGATTCAATGACTCACTCATAAAGACTTCACTTGTTTCATTACTGGATGAATCAGTGTTTTTGAACAAGTCTCTTGAGTGAATGATTCAATGACTCACTCATAAAGACTTCACTTGTTTCATTACTGGATGAATCAGTGTTTTTGAACAAATCTCTTGAGTGAATGATTCAATGGCTCACTCATAACGACTTCCCTTGTTTCATTACTGGATGAATCAGTATTTTAGAAAGAATCTCTTGAGTGAATAATTCAATGACTCACTCATTAAGATTTCACTTGTTTCATTACTGGATGAATCAGTGTTTTTGAACGAATCTCTTGCGTGAATGATTCAATGACTCACTCATAAAGACTTCACTTGTTTAATTCCTGGATGAATCAGTGTTTCTGAACAAGTCTCTTGAGTGAATGATTCAATGACTCACTCATAAAGACTTCACTTGTTTCATTACTGGATGAATCAGTGTTTTTGAACGAATCTCTTGAGTGAATGATTCAATGACTCACTCATTACGACTTCCCTTGTTTCATTACTGGATGAATCAGTATTTTAAAACGAATCTCTTGAGTGAATAATTCAATGACTCACTCATTAAGATTTCACTTGTTTCATTACTGGATGAATCAGTGTTTTTGAACGCATCTCTTGCGTGAATGATTCAATGACTCACTCATAAAGACTTCACTTGTTTCATTTCTGTATGAATCAGTGTTTTTGAACAAATCTCGTGAGTGAATGATTCAATGACTCACTCATAAAGACTTCACTTGTTTAATTACAGGTTGAATCAGTGTTTTTGAACAAATCTCTTGAATGAATGATTAATTGACTCACTCATCAAGACTTCACTTGTTTCATTACTGGATGAATCAGTATTTTAGAACGAATCTCTTGAGTGAATAATTCAATGACTCACTCATTAAGATTTCACTTGTTTCATTACTGGATGAATCAGTGTTTTTGAACGAATCTCTTGCGTGAATGATTCAATGACTCACTCATAAAGACTTCACTTGTTTCATTACTGGATGAATCAGTGTTTAGGAACAAATCTCTTGAGTGAATGATTCAATGACTCACTCATAAAGACTTCACTTGTTTCATTACTGGATGAATCAGTGTTTTTGAACGAATCTCTTGATGCTACAGTAGACATCAGTTTTTATATTCAAACTATAAACTTTTTACCCAGTACAGAAATAATGATACTGTGTGGATTGTGAAGCTGTTTTATACATGACAAAGACTCTCTCTGGCTCAGCGGCAGCGCCAACACAGATCTGAATGCTCCGGTGTGATTTTGTCCAAGGTTTAAAAGACACGGCGAATCTTTGTCATTTAGGAATGAGATCCCGTGGGTGTCTGAATCAAGATCGCAATCGTAATCGATTGACTCATATGACATGCATTCACCTGCTGTAGTAGGAGTCCACACCCAGAGCTTCACGGGCATTAGCGATGTGCTGCTCCAGAGACGAGGGCATGACCCCACCGCCGCCCTCCTGGAAGTCTGACGTGCCGCCCTCCGACGCGCCCTCACCCAGATACACCTCGTGGAACTTCAGAATACCTGCGAGATGGACAGCAAAGGTCATTTGGACAAAATATTACTTATCAAACAAATATGATTAGTATTGGTATACAAGCAATACACCATTAGAGGTTGAGTTCACCATCACACTTAAAGGTCAGATGTAAAATGCAATCATTCAGAATGGACCGAATGTCTCAAACGCCAGTGTTTTAGACATAAAGTGCGTGCTTTGTGTAATAATGAAGTTAGAATAACGTATAGAGCCGCACAGGAGTCACGAGCAAGGTCAGCAGTCTCCTGTGACGGGCTGAAATCTAGTTAGGTGAATTTTGTAAATGAGCAAAAGCACTCCCGCTTTCAGATGTACGTTTGATTGCACGAGCACGAGTGTCTTTCTGTTACAGACGTCAATGCTGGAATAAATAAATGAGCTTCAAGTCAAGAGAGATGCAGATGTGTGTGAGAGTGCGTGTCCAGGGTACTTTAGTGTACTAACACACGCACATACACATCTATATTTGTTATATTTATATTTATGGTGTGTGTTTTGCACGTGTGTGTGGTCGTGACAGGGGATTAGGGAGGCAGGTGGTACTGCCGCTTTGCGTTAATTCGCAGCTTTTTACCAGCTTCACCAAACAGCAGGCGGCACAATGACGCCGTGGGGAACAGAAGGTGTGAGGAATACGACAGTGTGAAACTGAGCATGTGTGCATGTCACTGGAAGCTATGTTTTTGAAAGTGAGGCAAACCCAGATTTGGTGAAACAACGGTTTATTTGTTGTTCAGCCAAACTTACGGCGTGTTTGAGTGTGTAGCGGATGACTTCTGAGTAAATAACTGACCTCAACTTTTACTATATGCATTTTTTTAAACTGTATTTTTTTTTCTTGTGCTTTCTTCATGAAAATATCAATTTTTTTCCCTTGTTCCCAACTTGTCCTTGCTACATTAAAGGGGCACTTCAGCGCTGGGAAGATGAATGTGTATTTAAACTGGGTCATTTATGTAGTAGAAATGTGACATTATTTTTGTATTTGGTGCCTTCTAGACTGAGAAAAGACAGAAAATGTATTTTTGTCTCATGTGGATGAAAGACAACAACTCCCAGAATGCACTTGCTTCGCTGCCCAACGAGGCCACTCCCAAAGCCACGGCTATTGGTTATCACTTGCCCACCGCGGCCCCGCCCCAACGTCATTTTGATCTTCATAGTAATCAAATCATTTCGTTCAGTTAGAGAATAAACACTACAATTAAAAGCTGAACGTGTCTTTTCAATAAAGTGTGAGTGAGCCGAACGAAAGTCACGACACAGACGCAGCAGGAGTCAGATTTCATTCATCACAAGAGAAGAGCTGAGCAGAGCTGAGGTAAGCGCGGCTGTCATTCACGGCGCGTGTCCAGTCTGGCGCGTTATCAGATCACATATGGAAGCTAAACTTTCATAGGAATTCATTGAAAAGTTGAAACACTTTGCTCTGCACCGCTCCGTTATTAAAGGGTTGGTTCACCCAAAAATGAAAATTCTGTCATTAATTACTCACCTTCATGTCGTTCGACACCCGTAAGACCTCCGTTCATCTTCGGAACACAAATGAAGATATTTTAGTGTAAAGCTGATGCTGAGAAAGGCTTCAGATAGGCCTCCATTGGCATTCAGTACATTTACACTCACAAGACCCATAAAAGGCACTTAAAACGTCGTTACAAGTCCATCTCACCACAGTGACTCTACAATAATTTTACGAAGCGACGACAATAGTTTTTGTGCGCAAAAAAAATCGCTCCACGACGCATGCGCGAGAATATGACGTAGCGCCGGCGTTCGGGAATCCATGAAATGCACACTTTAGCTCGATTTTGAGCACTACGCCGATACCTAAAGCACGATCAATGTAGAATCCAACAGCTTAGACACTCGCGTCTTCCTCTGCTTGTGAACAAATCGCTTCTGGGTAATGTGTCCGAACGCCAGATCTGCGTCATATTCTCGCGCATGCGTCGTGGAGGCACACACGGAAGACAATAACAAGTTGGATAAAGGTGTTATTTAGATTTTTTTTTGCGCACAAAAACTATTGTCGTCGCATCGTAAAATTATTGTAGAGTCACTGTGGTGAGATGGACTTTGTAACGACGTTTTAAGTGCCTTTTATGGGTCTTGTGAGTGTAAATGTAGTGAATGCCAATGGAGGCCTATCTGAAGCCTTTCTCAGCATCAGCTTTCAACTAAAATATCTTCATTTGTGTTCCGAAGATGAACGGAGGTCTTACGGGTGTCGAACGACATGAGGGTGAGTAATTAATGACAGAATTTTCATTTTTGGGGGAACTAACCCTTTAATGTCCGATCCGAGCGGCTGTGCGGATTTACATTCTGTGAGTGAGATCCTCCCCTGTGGGCGGGTTGAAAACATGCAGAACGAGCTCCTGTAGTCTCTAGCCTCTGGACAAAAATCCTCCGATGACGCAAAATGACGATATTTGCGTCATCTGAGGATTTTTTTCCAGAAATAAAATGCATAATTATCTCGTCTCAGGGGGATATGAGGGGGGAAAGTACCATAATTTGAATATACTACCGGGTTTCCACTGATACAAAGCTTAATGCTAAATCACTGAAGTTACCCTTTAACAAATGTGTAAGTAAGATACTTTTATGGAAAAAAAAGAAATAAAAGGCAACATAAAATCAAATGTAAACTGAAACTTATGGAAGCTTGTTTCCTCCATGGAATAAACATTTTTAAAAGATAATTGTGTCTTTTTATCTCACAATTGCATGTTATTAAGTCAGAATTGTGTGATATAAAGTCACAATTGTGAGTTATAGGGCCCTATCATACACCCGCGCGCAAAGCGACAGCAGGCGTGACACAAGTGTTTTTTGCTAGTTTCAGCCCGACGCAGTTTTCATTTTCACGTCCAGCTCCACGTTGTTTGAATAGTAAATGCACTCACGCCATCTGTTCACCCATGGGCGTCTGGTCTGAAAACCAGGTGTGTTCAGGAGCATTGTTGGAGCGTAGCTATTTTGAGGAACTGAAAACGACTGCGCCATTGACCAACACAAACCTGCTCTAAAGTCAATAGCGCAGTATTTTTTGTGTTATTAAGTGTGTGTTAGTAATATGAGCCTATGCAGTGCACAACGTGCATACACTCTTCTTATTACACACACAGGGCACACACACATTTTTAAATATAAAAAATGAAAGGATTCCTCTCTGGAGAAGCGTTCAGTCTTTCTGCTCGCAAATTCATCCATGTAAATAGCGAATCTGCCATGGTGCGAGCGCAACTGGCTTTTAAAGGGAAAGGGAGATGAGACTGATTGGCTTTTTGCACGTTACGCCCAAAACACACCCATGACTCATTAAGAGACAAGGTACGACCCTTTTGGACAATGCGCCTCACACACCAACAATATTTTTCTGTCGTTAAACTAGCAAAAGTGGATTTGGACACGCCCTGAGCGCACCTGCGCCATGAGCTCAGATCATTAAAACAGGGCCCATAAAGTCAGAATTGTGAGATAAAAAAAAGTCAAATTTACCTTTGTTTAATTCTGTGGAGGAAACAAGCTTCCATAAAAACTAATGTTCTGCATAGATAAATAAATAAGTAATTTCAAAAAATAAACAAATCTGAAATATATAAAATATATAAATATACACTTGCGTTCAAAAGTTTGGGGTCAGTCAGTTTTTGTGATTTTTTTTTTTTTAAATGCACATGAAGGCTATTATTTACATCAGTAGTCTTTAGTTTATTGACCTATTTTTTTAGTTCTGCATTAACCAAGCGTGTGTGAGACAGCCTCTGTGTTATTGATCTGTTAGTGTAAACAGGAGCGCCGGTGTGTGTTGTGTTGGTCTGTGTTCAGACAGACAGACAGTGTCTCAGCGTGTCTCCGGATTGGGGTCTGATGAACGGTTCAGGCGTGTGCTGTGCCTGTCTGACACCTCCATCGCCCCCAACCCACATGATCACATCACTCCATCGCTTCAGTCACACTCTACACACACACGCTTTACACTACCTGTCAAAAGTTACACTAATTAAGATTTGATAAATGTTTTTGAAAGAAGTCACTCCCGCTCACCAAGGCTGCATTTATTTAATAAAAAATTCAGTAGAAATTGTGAGGTTTTATTACTATTTAAAATAACTGTTTTCTATGTGAATATATAGTAAACAGTAATTTATTCCTGTGATCAAAGCTGAATTTTCAGCATCATTACTCCAGTCTTCAGTGTCACATGATCCTTCGGTAATCATTCTCATATGATGATATCAGCATGGATGCATTAAATTGATCAAAAGTGACAGTAAAGACTGGGATTGCTTAATGATATTTCATGCATTCTGACTTATTTACACTGTTAAAGAGTTGATTTTCATGCTAAACATGGACAAAATTTCCAAAAACGAGTTGGACGTATGACGGAGGATTTCTGTGCCAAATACACTCCTTCAGGATTCAAACAAGTTTCGTAAAGTTTTTTTCGAGTGTGGCCCTGTATGACATAAAGGGCAGAATTCGTCACACACACGCACACACACACATCAATCTGAGCGAGAGCAAGAACATGCCCATCAACGAGCTTCATACAGGTTACACCACAAAATCAACAATGTCACTAAAGAAGTGTGTTTCTGGTTGTTCAGCTTCCCAAATAACCCAGGGTTAAGGAAACAGTGGATGCAGTTTGTGTTTCTGCCAGTGTGTGTGTTTGTTCCCGGTCATGAGTGGAAACCACAGGCGGTGAGTGAAACTGCATCACATGTGTGTGTTTTGTTGGCAATTGACGCGCAAGTGTATATAATGTGAACAACACGAATGTATAATGAATCGGAAGTCAGGGGCCGGTTGCATAAACCGTTAAGACTAGTCTTACAAGTTAGACATAAATTTTTTTCTTTAAGACTGTTCATAATTTTTTTAAATCAGTTACATAAAAACATAGACTGGCCTAATTTGATACGAAAAGTAAGAGTGAATGCCACTTGCCTAACTGCTAGTGGCTCATACTAGATCTTAAGACACTGTCTTAACATAATGGCTTAGTTTATGCAACTGGCCCCAGGGCTCCAGGCTAACTTTTTTCACTAGGAGCACAGTGGCCCCCAACTGAAAATGTTAGGGGCACAACCATAAAAATTTAGGGGCGCACACCGTAAATCAACATGCTTACCAAATCTACTAATTTCCATTGCATTACAAATAAATACTTTGATAATACAGGGCTCCAGACTAACATTTGAGAGCAGTGGCACCAGGAAAATGTATCATAAGGTTAATTTAATCATAAAATTACTATTGTTTTGCATTGTTTTGTTAATAAGTGGCGTTACTAATAATAGTACATGTTTGTTTCTTGGAAATGTAACAGTGAAGCGCTGAGCTTGAATTGTTATGCAGAAAAAAATTTACTTTTATTAACAACAGTAATGTGCAAAAAACTAATTTTTATAAGGAAAATTGTAATATTCCACTCTTATTAAATGTACTATTGTTCTTCTATAGTATCATACTGAACTAAAAGGAACACTCTTTACTTGTTTTCTGTGTAATCCAGTCACAATTTGAAGAAAAGTTTTAGTTTTTCATGAGACTTTGTGACTTCCTACTTTTTTCCATATTTTAAAGGGGTAGTATTTACTCATTTACTCACCTTCAAGTTGTTCCAAACCTGTATGAGTTTCTTTGTTCTGCTGAACACAAAATAAGATATTTAGAAGAATGTTTGTAACAAAGCAGATCCAAGCAACCATTGACTACCATAGTATTTTTTCCCTACTATGGTAGTCAATGGTTGCTCTCTCTGCTTTGTTACAAACATTCCTCTAAATATCTTCTTTTGTGTTCAGCAGAACAAAGAAACTCATACAGGTTTGGAACAACTTGAGGGTGAGTAAATGATGACAGAATTTTCATTTTTGGGTGAACCATCGCTTTAAGGAGTGGAAATGTCTAATAAGTCAAATAAGTGCTCCTATGCCACCACCTACTGGTTATAGTGTTCTTTTTTCTTTTTTTGCCATAAAGTGGCCAGCACCTTTAAACTTTTAATTTTACAAATCATCACACTAAAAATAATATTAAAATTGGATAATATTTAGAGCTTTGAAGTGCTGGAAAAAGTGTCAAACACTTGAGAATTTCACTCTCAAAAGGTTGTACGAACCCTGAGATGAATAATGTACAAAAAAAAACAAAAAAACATTTGACCATTTCTTCCACAATACCATGGGGTGTTACTACATTAAATCCATGGTGAATGTTTATGATTTGTGGACTGAAACCCCTGAAGGTTTCAAAATGTTTCTCCTGGTCTCCACGTCAGCTCAGATCTGATGTCTGTGGTTTATAACAGAGAATTCTGCACCAAACGCTTCCCACTAGATCTCGCAGTAGCGATGTTATTAATCCTGTGGTGAATTCAAACGCGTTCTCCCAGCGCTGTTTAGAAACGGTGTGGCGTGATCGAGATTGGCCTGTGTGTGAGCTTGCGCTGCAATGTCTATTATTGCTCCGAGCTGATAAACGGTCCGTGCTGCTCAGCTCAAACGAGTAGCGCGGTTCCGCTTTTGTTTTGTTTGCCGTCCGATGTTTCTCATATGTAACAGAAATGGCAGCTTTTATCAGTTGGGCACCGCTATGGGCGCACCAGTGCGACCTCCAACCAAATTCAGTCGCACCAGCAGGAAAAAAGGTCGCAAAATGTGACCACTAAGTCGCAGTCTGGAGCCCTGGAAGATATCCAGGGATAATGCCATGATGTATTGTGTGTGTGTGTGTGTGTGTTTGTAACTCTTTAGCTCTGCAAACCTTCACAAGTTCGGCTGTTTTCGGAAAGAATCAGTACAGCGTATCGGTCTTTTATACATATGATAAAACTAAAGCCTCTTCGCATCAGTTTGTGCTCTGCATTAAAAAGTGTTGTTTTCTCATGTTCCTGGGCAGGCAGAAACCATGCATGCTCTCTCTCTCAAACACACACACGCACATACACACACTCGCCAGCTCATAGCACACACACGTTATGTTATTTGTTCTGTACATTCCTGTTGAAACAGGAGTAAAAAGGCTGTCTTGTTTCTCGGGCGCATTACGTTGATACATGCATCAGACGGATATCTTTAGCTTGTGTTTTTGAAGCTTCCCCATGTTTGATACTGTGTGTCCTTCAGACTGTATTAAGTTATGCAGAGCGTTAGTTGGTGTTTCAGGATGGTGGGAGCTCATTAATCAACCCTTCTGAGGTTTGAACCGGACTCTTGAGAGTCTTACCGGATCCGGGGGCCAGGAGCCAGCTGTACAGGTATCCCGCCGCCAGGGAGAAGTAGAGCACCAGCGCCCGCTGCCCGTTCACAGTGTCCAGGATGTGCTCCACGGTCACGGGCGTATACGGGTCCGAGTCCTGCTGGCCCGTCTGTCTCTCCACCAGCAGGTCGGCAAAGGCCCGAGTGCGTCCTCGCTCCGCCACGGCCAGAGCTTCATCATGGTGCCCTGAGTAGAGGTCAGAGGTCAGTGCGGGTCTTCATAATGCTATGTCCACACACTTCATTTCCAGAGATCTTTGACTGTTTCATGCGTATCGTCGCTGTCAACAGAAACCTTGTATCTCCATATTTCGGTATTACTATATCAGCCTTTATGTCTGTCTGTGGGTTTTGTCAACCAATGAAAGGTATTAAAAAGAGCTTGTGACTAAACCTTGTAACTCCATTGGATCCTCAAACTCAGTCAAAACTCAATGGTGAATGAAGTACCGCACACAGTTTGGAGCGTCTCTGCTTGTTTGCAATGCAATGATAAATAAAGTACAGTGTTTCCTTTACTCTACAGACACTATATACATAAAGACTAATGTTTTATGTGTTTGAGGAGCGGAGAAGAGTGTCTTAGTCTAGCATCTGTCATCGAGTCACAGCCAGTACTGTGTTAAACAGCCAGCACTTCATCTTTAATAACATGAGATTTTGGCCAAACGACTGAAAAACTGAGCGGCCACATACTGTAGCTACAGTTAACTTTACAATCTGTAAGAGGATGAAAACATAACATGATTCACCGTTCTAATGACGGACAAAACGTGTTTTATTTATTCACCCCACGACACTCAAACTCATGATTTTTTCTTCCACAGAACATGAGGGAGGATGTTTCAGTGAAAGTAGATAGGTATGGGTGCTGTAAAGCACCAAAAAGGATAAAAAAGCATCATAAAGCAGTCCAAACACCTGGTGTTTTATACTACGAGCTGTTTTCTGTGAATTTTGGTCTGTTCATCACATATAGCTGTCATATGACTTATGAAAACTAGCATAGGAACCACTTTTATTGATGCAATTTTGTGTTTGTAATTCTTCAAATGTATTTAACAGGAATGCAAATCAATATTTACACTACTGTCTCAAAATTTGGGGTCAATTTCTTTATATTTCTATTCAGCACGGATGCATTAAGTTTATCAAACGTGAAAGTAAAGACATTTACATTTTAGTAAAAGCATTATATTCATCAAAGGATACAAGGGTCCACACAGAAATTTTAATCAGTGCAAATAATAATCATAAATGTTTCTTGAACATCCAATCATCATATTAGAATGATTTCTGAAGGATCATGTGACACTGAAGACTGGAGTAATGATGCTGAAAATCAGCTTTGATCACAGGAATAAATTACAGTTTAACATATATAGAAAACAGTTACTTTAAATTGTAATATCTCAAAATATTACTGTACTTTCCCCAAATAAATGCAGCCTGGGTGAGCATAAATACTTTTAAGTATAAACATGTTAACATCAAGTGAAGAAATCTGCAGTGCATTAAAAACAAAATGCACTAATAAATAAATGCATCATGTTTCAAGGATGTTTAGATATCTGAACTAGTAAACAAGTCAAAAGAGGCTAATTAACTCATTAAGAAGTCATAATTTTTGCAGTGTAGCCATATAACAAGTGGTTTAATGTCCAGTCAGCAGGTCATTTTGGCAAAATAAACCCCTTTAGAGGGTTTATTTAGACTGTTCATGAATCCTTCCCATACAGATAAGCCTTTAAACACTGTTCTGTGGTCTGAATGGATGATATAAACAGGAAGGAAGAAGAGGAGAGTATTTATACCAAGGCTGACAAGGACCCTCTGGAGAGCCTGGTACGAGGAGGTCTGCAGGTCGAACAGGGAGAGCTTGTAGTCGGTGCTGTGCTGGGCTTCATGACGAATGGTCTCAAACAGAGCCGACGCACGGTACAGCTGTGAGGCAAAAACAAGATTTTGTGCGTTACTCACACATGTGTTCATAATAAAGCACTGACCTGCTCTGACACCGATCACGAAACCCTGGCATGTGTGTTATCACGCTACAGAGAAACATGACGCCTAATGAGAGCAGCGTGTCGATCTGCAGAGCTCGGGTGTGAACAGCGGAGGGCAGCAGACTTCTACGCCTCAAACACACAGCACTTCACACATTTCTTCTTTTCTTGCTGCCTTTAATCAAATCATAGCAAGGCAAGATGAAGCCCTTATCTGTCGCACACAACATAAAACCAATCCTGAAACAGCCACAGTTGTGTTTGCACTGCGGACGGCTTGACAATGAATGAAGTCGTAGCGTTTCTACTGTGTGGTCTGGAGATCGAAAGCGTTTTGAGTTAGTGTGTGGGATGAGTGACGTGATATTTCTGGTTAATGATAACCTCTCATTCACGGCGACGGAGGGAAAGACAGAGTCAGCGTACGTGTGTGTGTGAGACGCTGCCACTGCTGACAGCTCGTGTGTGTGTGTGTGGGAGAAAACGAGCGCTGGCATTGGAGTCGAGAACGAACCTAGACTAAGTTTTTCAGTAGTGTGACAGAACTGCTTTCAAAATAGTTTAGCTTTGGTAACAAGCTACAAAATGCTATAATGCTGTATTTTCCTTCATACTTCATTGCACATGCATTCATCAAATGCACTCGGCTCTGTTAAGTGGTTTTAGGATATCTGATTCATTTTAGGGAATTGATTCATTTGCATGATTCATGTACTGTAAATACCAATTCACAGATCAAGTTAATTATTCACTAGTGCTGTCGAATCGATTAATCGTGATTACATCGCATCTAACATAAAAGTTTTACATAATGTGTGTGAGTGTGTGTGTGCGTGTGTGTGTGTGTGTGTGTGTATGTGTGTGTGAGTGTGTGTGTATGTGCGTGCGTATCTCCGTACATACATACATACATACACACACACACACACACACACACATATATATGCGGAGCAAGCGATTAATCACGATTAATCAATTGCGCACTAATATATACATACATACATACATATATATATATACAGCTCTGGAAAAAATTAAGAGACCACTTAACATTGAGAATTGATCTAATTGAACACTATGATTTACAGATATAAAAGATTCAATGATTAAATAAACAATTCACTGATTAAATAAAAGATTCACTGATTAAATAAAAGATTCACTGATGAAATAAAAGATTCACTGATTAAATAAACGATTTACTGATGAAATAAAAGATTCACTAATCAAATAAACGATTCACTGATGAAATAAAAGATTCACTGATTAAATAAACGATTCACTGATGAAATAAAAGATTCACTGATTAAATAAACAATTCACTGATGAAATAAAAGATTCACTGATTAAATAAACGATTCACTGATGAAATAAAAGATTCACTAATCAAATAAACGATTCACTGATTAAATAAAAGATTCACTGATTAAATAAACGATTCACTGATTAAATAAAAGATTCACTAATCAAATAAACGATTCACTGATGAAATAAAAGATTCACTGATTAAATAAACGATTCACTGATGAAATAAAAGATTCACTAATCAAATAAACGATTCACTGATGAAATAAAAGATTCACTGATTAAATAAACGATTCACTGATGAAATAAAAGATTCACTGATTAAATAAACAATTCACTGATGAAATAAAAGATTTGGGCAGAAATCAGAAATCAGCAGTTGATGGATGTGATTATTAACGTTACTGTAGTGTTAAGCAGCGCAGGATCGAGTGTTGTGGAGCTGAGGAACCGCTGGAGCGATTGTTAATAAGATGAACGCAACACACGCCTCGCGAGCAGCGGGACTTTTATTATGCCACAGGCGCCACTTCCGCTCCTCCGCTCATGAGTGTGAAGTAACGCAGCTCTGTTGATCATATTAGACACATCTGAGTGTGTTAATGATGGGATGGCGTTACTCTGTGCGTTCTCTCAGCTGCTGCTATGACACTTGTTCACACTGCAGTGAGAGGAAAGCGTTTCTTCGAGGAACGCAGATATGACACAATCGACAGGCCACGCCCTCACACGTCCCGGTCCATTGGTTAAAATAGCAATTTTCTCACGATTTACAAATAGTTGGAAACATTTAGGATATTGTAAGTACTCAACTGAACAAAATATTTAACACTGGCCTAGTGGTTTTTGGATATTTTACTGAAAAAATGTTACATATTGCACCTTTAATGTAATAACTTTAAGTCTTAATATCCAATGCAATTTGCTCCTCAAGCAAATGTGTCTCGTTTAAAGCATTTTTACAGCAAAACTAGACAACAATACTGTTTAAAAATGTTAGTGTTTTTAAAAGGGCAGCTCGACTATACACTGAAGATTTATTTTGAAGCAACTTTCACTCAGAAATTGCTAGTCAATTTCACAAACAATTACAAAGAAATGGCAAGTAACCCGTTAAATTAAACATGATATTTTGAAGTATTGTCTTGTAAAATGCACTCCAGTAATTTCTGTTTCATTTAGAAGTTCGGAACATCATGGTTTACAGTGTATTTGTCAAGCCGTCCTTCATCAAACGAGCCGGATCTTGTAGTCTAGCGCCCCCAGTGCTGGCTGATGCTGCATGTTTGAGTATTTATGTGTTTTCAAGATATATGTGTGTGTTTGTGGCGTGGAATGCAGCGTTTCTCTAGGGTTCGGCTGCAGAGAGCCCTTCATCAGCATACAGCACGGCCAGCCTGCAATCAATTAAGAGCGGAATGCATCAGCGCGCACACACACACACACACACACACACACACACACTCCATCTGCAATCTGCAGCGCTCCAGAACTGTCCATACATCACACACACACACACAACAAACTGAGTCACCAGGGAGGAAGGCCATGAAAAGCTACTATTACTACACTCACACAACACACACACGCTGTACTATCAGCTGACTCAAGTTTCTTTTCATTTTCTCCACTTTATGGCCTGAAACACTCTGCAAACGCAGACACAAACGCTCGGCCGTCGCTTTGCAAGAGCGCGTGCATGTTGTGTAATTTTTTGGAGGCTAAAATACTTTCTCATTGCCTAGTTTAACATGCAGAGACAACTATAGCTCATTCATAGGTCGATATCCAGTGTGTCGCTTTTTAAAGAGGCCCTTTTATGCTCTTTCACAAAGTCTTGATGTTGTTTTTTGGTTCTACTAGGACAGGTTTTCCTGTTTGAATGTTGATTATTTTCCCCATATTCTCCATTGTTGCAGCTCCTCTCTTCCCAGTCTGTCAGTAACGCTCTGTTTAGTTCCTGTCTCTGTGAAGCCCCTCCTTCTGAAAGCACACTGTGCTCTGATTGGTCCGCTGGAGCAGTGTGTTGTGATTGGTCAAGCGCGTGTGTTTGGGAAATGTCCCGCCCCTTACCATAACCGCCAGCTTCAACACACTACTAACTAACTCAACCAGGCCCGCCCCTTTATTCTGCGTATGAATGATTTAAATGTGGAATACTGTGGCGCGTTTGTTCCCGGAAGAAAACTCAAGACTACAATGGAGGCGTTTCAGGAGTTCAGAAACACTGACACTGATAAGCCGCGTTTCCACCCCAGGAACTTTCCCCAGGAACTAGGAACTTTGGGGTGGTACTCGCCAAACTTAGCCCCGCCCACAACATTTTAACTCGGGCAGTTCGGTCTGGAATTGATCCGTAGAGGAGTAATTATGCCAGAACAGAAACTGTTCGGACCAATGAAATTGTCAGGGCGGGCTTTAGACGATGATGGACAGATGATCAACAGTAACGTAATCATCCACATCACCAAAGGCGCTTGGGTTGAATTTGCTCTAATCCTAATGCGTTCACTTTTACTATTTCTCTCAGTAATGATGATCGTGTTGTAAGTACTCTGTGTATCCTTAAATTCTTTTTTTACAACACCGGCAAAGATCGTTTACACTCATCTTTTTCTTCTAACGTTACTTATTCCAGCGTGCGGGCAGACAGGGTTGCCAAGTTTTTACAACAAAACTCGCCCAATTGCTACTCAAAGCTAGCCAAAAACAAGCCCAATCGCTTTCCGGGGGGGTTCTCTGGAAAAAAAATGGCATTTGGGGGGTAAAATATGTGTTATTTTGGCTGGGCTGCCTGCTAAAATTCACATTCCTGGCAACCCGCGGACATGGAAAAACCCGCAGACTTGGCAACACAGTGCAGTTGAGTTCTGTTGACATTTGACAACTAACGTTATGCGTCGCTCCGTTGCTCTGATTGGTTGTAGGTCTATCCAATTGAGGTCTTTCCTGGTTCGGTTGAAACACACCCCATAATCACAGCCCAACAGAGCAGATCAGACTCATATTCTGACTAGAATTGAGTATGATGACGTCAGGCTAGGGTCTAAATGAAGTTCCGGGTAAATATTTCCCCCTCCAAAAAGGCCCTGCTCGCGAGGTAGTACTTTTAAAAAATTCAGGAACTTTTGGGGGTGGGACTTGGGCGCTGAACATGCTGATTGGTTGAGCTCAGACAGCATTTTATTTCAGTCTTTTGCGAGGATCGTTCTGCGTTCAGTAAATATCAGTCTTGCTCTTTCTGTCTGATGGCGCGCGTTCATCTGAGCCGTCTCACGGTCAATGTCCGTAATAGCTGATAATAACATCCGTTGTCTTATTTTAAATCTAGCTTTAGTATCAGTGCTTGTCTCATTTCCACAGTTTTGTTAATTACATATTTAATAAACCAATACATAACTAGCAAAAGCAGTGATTACTGTCCGTCGCTGACTGGGAGGAGCAGTCGCGCGCAGTCCTACATCACCGGACTAATTTGCCTAATCTTCACGGTACTTTAGCCCGTAGTGGAAACGCAGACAGTAGCAGGTCTGGGGGAAAAAAAGTTTCTGTAAAAAAGTTCCTAGTACAAATTGTTCCGGATAATTTCGGTGGAAACAGGGCTATATATATATATATATATATATTTGCAGAGCTTTTTCATGCTCAATCAGAAACATTACACACTAAAGAAAGATGAACATGGAAAAAAGCCCTTTAAAACACTCCAAGCAGGTTGACCCATTTTAGGGCGGGGCTATCTGTTTGACCGACCAATGGCAGACAAGGAGAGTGTTCGGGAAACTGCTTTGGTAATGCAAGTGCTTCCGAGATGATGCATTTCACATTAAACATACGTTCTTATATCACTTTGGCGGATGTGTTATTAACGTAGGAAGCTAGAAATTCACCTGCTATAATATATATTGAAGGAGGGACCCGAGTGTTATTTCAGTATTATTTATATACTACTTTTATATTTTCAATTTTCATTTTATTTTATTTTAAGTTTTAGTAATTTTTTTTTACAAACTTTTGCCATTTTATTTTTATTTTTGATTTATAATGTTAAGGTTTAAAAATATGTATAATTTATTTATTTATAATAATTATATTATATGATTTTTGTATACTATAAAAATAGTTTTTATATTTTTATTAAGCTTTAATTAATTTTTTATTTCAGTTTTAGGTTTAGTAATTTTAGTATTTCATTTAAAACTTATTTATTTCACTTATTTATTTATATTTTACTTTATTTAAGATTTATTTAAATTAATGAAAATGATTGATAAAGCGATAAAGTCACCATGAAATCGAAATTGGCCATTCTCTTTTTTTTTTCTGGAATATTGCAGTATTTATGATAAAATATCTATCCATGCACATTGTTATTTTTTTTTTTTTTTATTCATGTGCCTCGTAATCTTAAATCAAAATAACTTCCCCTCCCTCTTCCATCTCTCCTCTTCTCTGATGAAGAGGGCGGGGCCACCTGTCACTCACATGAGATCCACCAATAGCAAACCACATCCATCCAATCAATTCCCCACAGACAAAATCAAGCCCCGCCCTACATTTGTCCTTGTTTGGGAAGCAGTTTCGTTTGTAAATGTGCCACAATAAGGAAAAAAGACTCACAACTTCCATTTCATGGCAACTTTAACAGTAACACTGACCCAAGCCATATTTAAAGAGCTAAAGGACTCGTTTCTCTCAAGACAACACCCAAAATATCTTACCAAACACACCCTTAAGTATTATCAAAAAAATATGTGCAAGTGAAATATGTTGTTAAAGTGACACTTCCTGGTGAGATCTTGTAGCGCACACACATCCAGACGTCTCAACAAAAGCAGCAGCCATCTGAACGTGTAGTACGTGGCGTGTGTGTGTGATTGACAGCTGTTGCCAGAGGCGCGCGAGACATGAGACCGACTGTTTGTCTCTCTTTCAGACTGTACTGAGGACGTCCCTCCCCAATGGCACAGCTGCCTAATTGACAAGACGGGCTGTGCGATGATATAAACACATTATCCTCTAATCTTCCGTCTCCCTGTAGACGTTGGGCACATATGCGATCAACATCCGCCGTAACCGAGACGCGAGAACGGCTCTGTCATTTACAGAGGAAAAAGAACAATCTAGAGCTTTCCTCCCCAGACGGCCATGATGAAATGTGATCCGAGCAGGCGATTACAGAGAGACGTCACCGACCTAAAGAAATCCTCGAAAAAATCAAATAAAATCTGTCACGTCGGGCTCAAAAAATAATCTCAGAGGTTCAATACACCTCAGTCTGGTTTCATGGTATTGATTGGAAAGTTTAGTGCAGAAAGCGACCCTAAAATGGGACCATATCTAACTCATATCAAAAGTGCACTTTTTATTAATGATCAATATTTGCCACAGACTATTTTTGGTACCTTTTATGAGGGCATTTTTTTCCTCACATTTTAGATTTTTCATCAAAAAACCCTTTTAGATTAGTTTCACGTTCAGCAACACTCACGAGACATTAAATACAGATTTATGATTATAAGTTGTTCTCGCAGCAACATAAAGAGACAGCGCTCTTCAAGGATTGAAGACTTTACAATATTAGTGCGAGATAATCTAAATGTTACAATTGATTGGAACAAATAAATATCCAACACTGAGGGTCGGTAAGATTTTGTTATGTTTTTGAAAGAACTTTCCTATGCTCAGCATTTATTTGATCAAAAATACAGTAAAATCAGTAATATTGTGAAATATTATTACAATTTAAAAGAACCGTTTTCTATGTGAATATATTGTAAAGTGTCATTTATATCCTGTGATCAAAGCTGAATTTATCATCATTACTCCAGTCTTCAGTGTCACATGATCCTTCACAAATAATTCTAATATGATGATTTGATGCTCAAGTAACATTTATGATTATTACCAGTGTTCATACAATTTTTCCAGATTCTTTAATGAATAGAAGTTAAAAAGAACAGCATTTATTTGAAATAGAAATCGTTTGTATGATAAATGTCTTTACTGTCACTTTTGATCAATTTATAGTCTTTGCTGAAAAGAAATATTAATAAAAAAAGGAAAATCTTACTGACCCCAATGGTTCTAAACAATAGTGTCGGGGCGCCGCTAAAGGGGGGAAAGTTAGGACGATTCTAAGGGGCCCATGCACTTTTGGGGCCCCCAGAGATTGGTTTTATTAGTAGTAACAGTACTAGTAGTAATGTAATAGAAATTATAAATGTATAATCTACAACCCCAAATCAGAAAAAGTTGGGACAGTATGGAAAACGCAAAAAAAAAAAAAAAAAAGAAGTTATTTCTAAATTTACTTTGACTTGTATTTCATTGCAGACAATATGAACACAAAATATTTCATGTTTTGTCTGGTCAACTTCATGTCATTTGTAAATATGCATCCTTTCCTGTCATTCAGACCTGCAACACATTTCAAAAAAAGTTGGGACAGTAAAGCATTTACCACTTTGTAATGTTGCCATTCCTTTTCACAACACTTAAAAGACGTTTAGGGACTGAAGACACCAAGTGATGAAGTGTTTCAGGTGTAATTTTGTCCCATTCTTCCTGCAAACAAGTCTTAAGGTGGGCAACAGTACGGGGTCTTCGTTGTCGCATTTTGCGCTTCAAAATGCGCCACACATTCTCTATTGGAGACAGGTCAGGACTGCAGGCAGGCCAGTCAAGTACCCGTACCCTCTTCCTCCGCAGCCAGGACTTTGTAATGTGTGCAGAATGTGGTTTTGCATTGTCTTGTTGAAATATGCATGGACGTCCCTGGAAAAGATGTCTTCTTGAAGGCAGCATATTATGCTCCAAAATCTCTATGTACTTTTCAGCATTAATGGTGCCTTCACAGAAGTGCAAGTTACCTTTGCCAAGGGCACTGACACAACCCCATACCATGACAGACCCTGGCTTTTGGACTTGTTGCTGGTAACAGTCTGGATGATCCTTTTCTTCTTTGGTCCGGAGCACACGGCGTCCATTCCTCCCAAAAAATACCTGAAATACTGATTTATCTGACCACAGTACACGTTTCCACTGTGTGATGGTCCATCCCAGATGCCTCCGAGCCCAGAGAAGTGGACGGCGCTTCTGGACACTGTTAACATAGGGCTTCCTTTTGGCACAGTACAGTTTTAACTGGCATTTGTGGATGTAACTACGTATTGTGGTACTTGACAAAGGTTTGCCAAAGTAGTCCTGAGCCCATGTGGTGATATCGCTTATAGATGAATGACGATTCTTGATGCAGTGCCGCCTGAGGGATCGGAGATCACGGTTGTTCAGCTTAGTCTTGCGCCCTTGTCCTTTACGCACTGAAATTCCTCCAGATTACTTGAATCTTTTAATTATGTTATGCACTGTTGAATGTGAAATATCCAAATCTCTTCCTATCTTTCTTTGAGGAATATTGTTTTTAAACATTTCAATAATTTTCTCACGTATTTGTTGGCAAACTGGCGATCCTCTGCCCATCTTTGCTCCTAAAGGATTAGACCTTTCTTGGATGCTGCTTTTGTACCAAATCATAATTACAATCACCTGTTGACATCACCTGTTTCAAATCACATCATTATTTAACCATTTTACCTCATTACTAGCCCTAAATTGCTCCTGTCCCAACTTTTTTTGAAATGTGTTGCAGGTCTGAATGACAGGAAAGGATGCATATTTACAAATGACATGAAGTTGACCAGACAAAACATGAAATATTTTGTGTTCATATTGTCTGCAATGAAATACATGTCAAAGTACATTTAGAAATCTTCTTTTTTTTTTTTTTTTGCGTTTTCCATACTGTCCCAACTTTTTCTGATTTGGGGTTGTACCAAACAGTTACAAATATAACAAAATTATGGCTTATTTCTGCATTTCCGGCAAAATACAGCAAAACACTCCACTCGCGAACCACTCACGCTCAAGGGTAAAACGGCATTTGCTCAAATCCCACTCCGACATGAAATTTCTCTGTATTGTAGGCTACTATACTTGTTGTAGCCATTAAGAAAAGGTATTTAGTTTTATATTCATGTTTAAATATTATAATGTTATTTTTTTATGTCTATGTTGTCAATCTAGTCAATCTATGTTGATTATCTGTCAATCTATGTTGATTATGAAAAGTGAACAGCATGAGTGAGAAAGGACACATCATAAGATGCGCAATGCCAGGAGACATGGAGTGGGTCAGACATGATTGTGACCACTTCATTAAGTTTTGTTTTGTAGAAAGCCTTTCTTTAAAGTAAATTTCGTTTTGTATAAATTGTATCTTAATTTGAATCAATGTTTCATTAGCCAATTGGGGCATTCGGGGTTGAGTGAGCAGAGCTTAATTGGACAGTATTATTAAATTCCAGACTATTATTAAATTCCAGACAAACATTTTGGATAGCTAGGTTGGTGCAGTAGGGGGCCCAACATCATATTCTTTCATAGGGCCCAAAATTGCTAGTGGCGCCCCTGAATAGTGTAAATATATATATATATATCGATCAGGCATAACATTTGCATACACACACAAGCATGTATATATTTAAGAAAAAAATATTATTTTTATATATAAAACATTTATATTTATATATATTATAGATTATATAAATGTATATACATGCAAATATTTCTTAAATATATACATGAATGTGTGTGTATTTATATATAAATAATAATTAACAGAGTACATACACATATTATGTAAACACAAACTTTTATTTTGGATGCGATTAATCATGAATAATCTTTTGATAGCCCTAATATTTACGCAATTGAATTCATAGTAAAATTCCATTAAATTGAATTGAATAATCCTTACGTAATTGAATTGCATAAATTGAACAATCCTTAATCAATTATTAAATTAAATTACATTAGGATTATTCAATTCAGTTTGATGGAATTTTACTATTAATTAAATTGTGAAATCTTAGTAGTGTATATCATGCATCCCTAGAATATTATTAAATGATTCAACGATTCAAAAAGAATCTATCTGAAGTATCTCAGGTTGATTTCAGGTTTTTTGGTATTCACTTGGAGCCTTTAGCATTGATTCGTGAATCATTCGACTGTAAGAATGTAGTTCAAGCCGTGGTGCATTCAAAACAAAGCTCTGTTTGCGCTTCAGCATGTCCATTTCAGACACAATCGATGGTGTGCGTTTAGGGCGAGACTATTTCGTTCACTTCAGTGCTGCTGTTGGCACAGAGAGCACACACTCAGCTCTGAGTGACTCTCATGAATTACTGAATCGGTTCATTGAAGCTAACGAATGGAATCCAAAACCTCCGCAGGGATTCCTCAAACAAACCATGAGCCGGAGTGTTTGCCGTTTGGACTGAATCAATTAGGGCCTAAATGCAGAGAGAGTGTGTGTTTGTGCAGCGCGGCTCCCTGAACATCAAATTCGGCCTCTTTGTTTGTCTCACACAATGATGAAGTCACAAGCGAAGAGTCTGACGGAGATGGCAAGTCCGCAAACACACGTCCGCGTGTCCGCCTACAGGCACATCATTAGAAGAAGCAGAGATGGTGGAGCTCTGTCAGGAAGAGCGTTCATGAGCATCCTGTGCATCTGTGCGGGGACTGCAGTAAATTGGCTGTGTGTGTGTGTGTGTGTGTGTTGTACCTGGTGCTGGGATTCCTCCAGATTGCCGCTGGCCCACAGCGAGAGCCCCAGACGGTGTCGGATCTTGGCCTCGTCCTCCCGACGGCCCAGCTGCTCCGCTAGACGCAGACCTGAGACACACAGAAACAGAGATTTATCGATAAACGCTTCTCCAGGAAGTGTTTTAACCCTTAACCCTCTGGGGTTCTTCATTTATGGGTCACACTCAGGACCTTCGGGATTAAGATAAAAAAGATTTGACTAAAATTAATGAAATATATTTTTGTTCAATAATATTTTTTCTTTTCTTTTTTGGTTTTTTGAGATAATTTTATGATTAATAATTAATATTTATGCAATAATTATGACCCATTTTTTCCCATTGAATATAATAAAAAATGTATATATATATATATTAGGGGTGTAACGATTTGTTTTAACAACGATTCGATTCGAATCACGATTTGAGGTTGTCGATACGATTCAAGGACGATATTGGTTCATTTAGTGTAAAACAGACAAAAAAACTCTCACACACACACACACACACACACACACACACACACACACACACACACACACACACACACACACACACACACACACACACACACTTATACAAACAAAAACACACGCACACACAAATTAACGCGTGCCATTCCAAAAGCTAATTGTGTTTTTGTGTATGTGTGTGAGTTTTTTTGTCTGTTTTGCACTCTTGATGTTTTAGAGATTCACCCCTTCACTGTTGAGTCCTTTTTTCTGCATCCTGGCTGATTTGTAGATTGTATGCACAAAAAACCTCTGTATTTTCATATTTTTGCCAATTTCCCAATTTGCCAATTTCATTTCCTATGGGGGCCATTTTTGACCCTGCGGGTCCTGAGTGTGACTATTTTTTTTACGACCACTTAGACTTTTCAAATCCTGTCCCCAATTTTTTTGGGTGTTCATATACCAAGTACCAATAAAGTCACCAAGACCATTCCAATGAAGCTACGATTTAAAAAAAAATGTATTTAAAAAAATTTGGGTCAGAAATGACCAAAGAGCCCCAGAGGGTTAAGATGTGTTGAACACCTTCAAAAAATGCTTGAAAATCTCGTTATGCTATATTATCATCTAATATTGAATTCAATTGTTTTGTCAGCATGTTTTCTTTCAGTTAGGACAGGTTTTGTATTTATTTTTGGAACTGATTGATCGTAGGCCTCATTGAGTTAAGGATAAAGTTCATGCCTGTACAAATCAAAATAGTTTGTGTACATGAACGTGTGTGTGTGTGTGTGTATCCATGCATGCACAGGTCCGAGACCTTTATCTTTTTCAAGCACACATGTAAATATGTGAACCTGATGAGCAACGCTAATATTCCTCTTGTTTTCGATCTGCCCTATTCATTTTCAATGGATGGTCATTTTTGATCAATGAGGCCTACGATCAGTCAGTTTCAAAAATTGAAAGAAAACAAGTTGACAAAAAGATTGAATCCAATATGAGATAATAATATAGCATAACAAGAGATTTATAAGCTATTTTGTAGGTCTGTATTTTTTGCTTTTTAAGAGATTGTTTTGTAGGCCATTGTTCATTTTTGGACACTGTAAAAGCATTTCAAACCAAACTTCCTGATTGAATATTAAAGCATGCCAGTGTGATAAACAGTGCAATTTATTTCGACTTTATTGAATTTTGACAAAACTATCCCCAAATGCTGCTTTTTTCACTCAAAACTGAGATGCAATAGCTCATATCGGTGAGGCCTACGATCAACTAGTTCCAAAAATAAATACAAAACCTGAACAGAAAAACAAATTAACAAAAAGATTGAATCCAATATTTGGTGATAATCTAGTATAACGACTGATTTATAAGCTATTTTTTGACCGGAAATGTTTTTTTGGGAAGTAGTTATACCCTGTGTGAGCAAAGCCAGTGAGTTTTAGTCCAATGCGATAACATTACCTAACATTTTCAGGAAAAAGAAAATCTTCACCGGGTCAAAATGACCGGAACACAATATAAGGGTTAAATTAATAGTTTAAGTTTATTCACCCCACCTGACAACAAAAAGTTATTTTAATACATCATGTTATGTTTTATGGCTTTTAGTCTATGTTTGTTTGCAATATAGGTGCAGTAAAGTTGATAAATATATTTAAAATGTAGTCTTTCTATTCCAGAAAAAAATATTGATGTGCTACAGTGTTATTTTAGTATTATTAGTAGTATTTATGAATATTTTTTATAGCTTTTTATTTTTACAATTTGAGTTTTAGCAATGCTTTTGTCATTATATATATATATTAAACATTTTTATTTATTTCAGTTTTAGTGATTTTAGTACAACTTTAGTACTTTACATTCATATCAGCTTTATTTCAAATAACCAAAACATTTCATAATAGTTTCAGTTAATTTTAACACAGTTTCATCTATATGACCAGGGGTTGCCAAGCTTCAAAAATGACAAAAAGTAGTTCATAAATCAAACTTAATGCACTGTGTTTGGTTTAAAAATGAGCTTGAATATATCTCAATATACATATTGATTTTGAAGGTAAACAATACTTTTATTCAGCAAGGACAAATTAAATTGCTCATAAGTGATAGTAAAGACAGTTATAATGTTTTTTGCTGTTCTTTTAAACTTCTATTCATCAAAGAATCCTGATCCACAAAAAATATGAACCGTTTGAACACTGATAATAATCATAAATGTTTGTTGAACATCAAATCATCAAATTAGAATGATTTCTAAAGGATCATGTGACAATGAAGACTCTGAAGTAATGATGATAAATTCAGCTTTGATCACAGGAATAAATTACACTTTACTATATATTCAAATAGAAAGCAGTTCTTTTAAATTGTAATAATATTTCACAATATTACTGTATGTTTGATCAAATAACTACAGCCTGGGTGAGCAGAAGAGACTTCTTTCATTAAACAATCTTACCGACCCCAAGCTTTTGAGCGGTAATATGAATTTTGGGAACATGAATTTTCTCTTGTTGGATGAACTATTCCTTTAATAAAAGCATAACCGAGACTCTCAGCACTTAAAGCCAGAAGTGGTTGAAATCTGTTCTAGTATGTGTCTTGTTTTTAAATTCATATTTGGTTCGCTCTTCAATTAATCATTCTAAAATAACAGCCTCCAAAACATTCCCTTGTCTTTTCTTCCTCCATTCCTTTCATTCTCTCTGTTTTCTGTGTTTTTCATCATCAAACTTTGACATGGCTGTCGGGACGCGCTAGTATTTAGGTCTCATCAGCCGCTGATCTAAAGAAAAGCCTCAGAAATGCTTTTTTTTTCGTTCAACACAGACTTTAATCACCGTTTCAATCCCACTTTGATTCCTTTCAAGCTCAAGCCCAAGACAAAAGAAATGTTCAGTAAAACACTCGCCTCTTCAACACATCGACACAATCACACCGGTCTGAATCATACACACTCTATGCATTTAGTGATGTCTCTAATTGGTAAAAAAGAGTTTATAAATATCCAATTACACAATTCTTCATCCTAATTATGTTCTAGTAAACAACTCTTATTAATTCTGAGAGAAGTAGAATGTATGCATACTGTTTGACAGTCAGATCATATAATCAAAGGTCATGTCTATAGCATATTGCACTGTTTAAAGGGGTTTGTTTTTGGTTAAAGTGTTGTTTTTTGGTTCTACTAGGACAGGTTTTCCTGCTTGAATGTTGATTATTTTCCCCATATTCTCCATTGTTGCAGCTCCTCTCTTCCCAGTCCGTCAGTAACGCTCTGTTTAGTTCCTGTCTCTATGAAGCCCCTCCTTCTGAAAGCAAAATGTGCTCTGATTGGTTGACTGGAGCAGTGTGTTGGGATTGGTCAAGCGCTTCGAGTGTGTTTGAGAAGTGTCCTGTCCCTTACCATAACCACCCGTTTTTAAACTGTTACACTGTAAAAAATGATTGTGATTTTAATGGTATTTTACTGTAAGAATGCTACGGTGAAAAACAGTTAATTGGTTAACAGAAAGTTTCCGTACTATATACGGTGAATAACTGTAATAGATCTAACCAGTAAAATACCGTTACATTTACAGTTTTTGGAAGTGAAAAAGAATAAGTCATCGTGTAATTTACAGTGAAAACCCGTCAATTGACATTCCCAGAATTCCCTGCGTGACACTTCACATTTGATGTATTTTCATCAAAATAACTGTTTCTTCTTTGCTTCTTCTAATCAGTTATGTACATTAGGGTTTTATGTTACATCTGATGTTAAATTTCATGTGTTTTACCATGATGGTGTTTAGTGTGTGTGTGTGAATGACACTGAGCACTTTCTATATATTAATATTGTTCTCTTAAAAGTTGCTTGCGATGAGCTTTGATTCATCCCGCGATTCTCATCACCACTGGGATTGGTGGTTGTCCGTATATATCAAAGGTACATAACAGATATTAGTATTTCAATAGGTTGGTAATTTAACATTTTTTCAGTTAATGAAATATGTTTTTTTACCGTAAATTGTTTACAGTGTAAACATAATCATTACAATATAAACCTTTAAATTATATGGTTTTGAACTGTAAAATTTTTTTTAACCATAATTATTACATTATAAACCTTTAAATTATACAGTTTTGAACTGTAAAATAAAATTTTTTTTAATCGTAATTATTACATTATAAACCTTTAAATGATATGGTGCTATCCCTAAAAACCTAAAACGTTACTGCCGTATTTTTTACGGTAAAGTTCTGGCAACCACAGCTGCCGTTTTTTTTACCGTAAATTTTACGGGATTTTTTTTACAGTGAAGTTCACCCAAAAATGAAAATCAGCCCATGATTTACTCACCCTCAAGTCATCCTAGCTGTATATGACATTCTTCTTTCAGACGAATACAGAGTTATATTAAAAAAGTCCTGGCTCTTCCAAGCTTTATAATGGCAGTGACTTGGGTCCTTCATTTCGGGGTGTCAATAAAGGCCTTCTGAAGCGAAGTGGCGCATTTGTGTAAGAAAAATATCCATATTTAAAAAATGATTAGGGAAGAGATCCAAGTCAGAACTGATATCCTGTGTAACACATGCGCACATTTGATTTGAACTGATCCCCAATCCAGCGCTCCAGGGCGGTACAGAATCATTGAATAGTGCACGTTTATGCCAGGCAATTGTTTATGAACTAATGCTGATGAATAATTACTGTTTACTTTACGATGTTTATATAGTAATATGCTTTAGACGGTTGTAACAATGCATATTTTATCTCCCTCATCTGAACTTGAAGCATCCTGCAACTGCAGTAAGGCGCATTTCAAAATAAGAGCTTGTTTATAATCAAAAGTCACGCATTATATATTAGTTTTTTGTTACACAATAAACTGTATTTAATTTAATTCCCATTTAATTCATAGTCAGGAGGAAATACCAGTATTTGACACATATTCAATAAAGTATCAGGGTTATAAAAGTTAACTGAAAGCATAAAAATCTTCATTACTTGAAATTAAATAAATGTTAAGTGAAATTAAAAATAAATTAATAAACAAACTTATTTGAAGCTTTAGCTTAACCTGATATGGCCTACTAACTAAAATAAATACAAAGTTATAAAAACGATATAGATGTTTTTAAAAAAACAAACAAAAAAAGTGAATTGAGCTCTCTTTCGTGTATTTTTAAAGGAACACTCCACTTTTTTTTGAAAATAGGCTCATTTTACAAGTCCCCTAGAGTTAAATAGTTGAGTTTTACCGTTTTTGAATCCATTCAGCTGATCTTTGTATCTGGCGGTAGCACTTTTAGCATAGCTTAGCATACATCATTGATTCTGATCAGTCCATTAGCATCTCATTCAAAAAATGACCAAAGACACTTTCAATATTTTTCCTATTTAAAACTTGACTCTTCTACAGTTACATCGTGTGCTAAGACCAACTGAAAATGAAAAGTTGCGATTTTCTACACCTATATGGCTAGGAACTACGTTCTCATTCCTGCGTAATAGTCGCAGATCTTCGCGGCCGTACCAAATTACGTTTGAAGAACCAAGTCGAATCAGCGGTTTGAATCGCCAAATTTCAGCAGTTTGGCGGTTTGACACGCGATCCAAATCATGACGCTTCGCATAACGCTTCAAAGCTTCATGATGCCTTGTTTTGAAATCGCCATCACTATGTAAGTCATTATTTAGGGTTTTTTTGCGCACAAAAACTATTCTCGTTTCATAAAGTTATTGTAGAACCACTGTAGTGAGATGGACTTTGTAACGACGTCTTTAGTAGCTTTTAAGGGTCTTGAGAGTGAACCGTGCATTGAGCCAATGGAGGCCTTTCAGAGCCATCAGATTTACACTAAAATATCTTCATTTGTGTTCTGAAGATGAACAGAGGTCTGACGGGTGTCGAACGACATGAGGGGAAGTAATTAATGACAGAATTTTCATTTTTGGGTGAACTAACCCTTTAATTAGCTGCTTGAGGTGTGTTTGATGAGGGTTGGAGATAAACTCTGCAGGACAGTGAGAATGCCTGGACTGTAGACAGTAAAAACATGCCATCACACTCAAAAAAAAAAAGGTTCTATATTGCACCAAAAATGGTTCTTGACTCGTAATCATAGGGGAACCTTTTTTAGTGCTATATAGCACCAATTTTGGCGCTTCAGTGGTTCTTCAGCGGTTCTTCAGAGGTTCTTCACCGGTTCTTTGACTGAGGTGCTATATAGCACCTCTGAAGAACCGCTAAAAAAGGTTCCCCTATGATTACGAGCCAAGAACCATTTTTGGTGCCATATAGAACCTTTTTTTTTAGAGTGCAGAGAAGCGCTAAATAAATGTCAGTTTCGATCAGTGATTTCGGCCTTCAAAACCAGTCAAAGTCCCACTGAAGTTGCTTGAAACGCGCAGCATTATGCAATGTGTTGACGTAATTTCACTGAAACAGGAAGACAGGGCGGGGCATATCGAACGGCTCCTCCCCTTTTTAAAACAGCCAATAGCGTTTAGTTTATATCACAACTCATCCAGAGCCGTTGATTCGGAATGATATCATTCCGTGCAGAATTCAAATGGGTCCGGGAACGTTTTCTGGTCTGCGTCCCACACCGTTTCGTTCTCTACAGAACTTAAATCTCACAAAAACGGCAAACTGAGTTGAGAGTGAGCTCTTAGTTAATTGGCTGTCAGACGGAGGGATGCGGTGGCCTTTGGCGTAAAGGCTGCGAGACAGGATCCACATCTATCTGTCCTTTTCCCACTGTCGAAGAAGCAGCGAGCGAACTGTCAAAAGTCCGAGATGAAGGTGATTAGAGCGTCCGGCCGCCCGTGAGCCGCTCTGTCCCTGACAGCTGACACGACTGAGGGAAGTCATTTCGGAAAGACCAGCAGAACAGGACAGGTTTTATTGAGTGGATCCCTAATTCAACTACAAAGCCTTTTAACTAAACAGTCTAGTGATGGGAAAGACCTTTCCGCAAACTGCTTCCTTTAGACGGTTCGTTTCAATGAACCTGTGCAAAAAAATCGATTCACTGGTTCATTTACATAATCACGCGATGACGTCAGCGTGTGACGTACTAAAAAGAACCGACATTTGTTGGTCCGAAGCGGACATCACTAGCTTCATTGTGTGAGAGAGAGAGCGCTCACCCGTTCATCTCTAATAGGATTATTATTATAGCAACATATGGGGGATTGATAACACGCTCCAGATCAGAGTAACACCAGAAGCCGAACAAATGAGCTGAATTTCAATGTCCTCTGTGGGAGCAAACCACCAGATGTCTCTCTGAGCATGTAGACATGCGCTTCAGTCTAAATGTAAATCTAAACTTCCTCACATCTTTAGTTGTTTCACTCTCAACTCAATCAAGATCTGAAAGTTGTATAAGGGTAAAGAATGGTCATATTTCACCCCCCCAAAACAAGAGAGGTTCATCAGAGTCTTGCATTAGATATGTTTCATTCAAGTTATGAGATGCATTTATGCAATAAAAAAGTTAGGTTAATCTTTATGCATGTCTTTTTTGATGTGGAATTTTCTCACTAATAAACAATTCATCCACCTAAAGACAAACACTCAAAAGTTTAGGGTCAGTATGACTTTTCTTTTTTTTAAACTTATTTCTTTTAAAGGGGTGGTTGATTATGATTTCAAATTGTCGTTGTTTTTACATTTTAGGCTCATCCTGGTGTAAACCACCTAGCAACACACGCACGCACACACACACACACAAACACACACACACACATGTACACACAAAAATACACACATGCACGCACACACAAACGTCTACACACACAAACATACACACAAAAACATATGCAAACACACACAAACAGACAGACACAAACGTGCAAACACACACACACACGTGCACAAACATAAGCATACACACACAAACATACACATGCACACACAAAAGTGCACACAACCATACACAAACACACGTGCACACAAAATCACAAACATACACACACGTGCACACATACAAACATACACAAACACACACAAACAAACAAACACACACACATGCACACATACAAACATACACAAACATACATACACGTGCACACATACAAACACACACAAAATCACAAACATACACACACGTGCACACATACAAACATACACAAACACACACAAACAAACAAACACACACACATGCACACATACAAACATACACAAACATACATACACGTGCACACATACAAACACACACAAAATCACAAACATACACAAACAAACACTAACAAACACAAGCATACACACACTTGCACACATACAAACATACGCAAACACACAAAATCACAAACATACATACACATGTGCACACATACAAACACACAAAATCACAAACATACACAAACACACACAAACAAACACAAGCATCCACACACGTGCACACATACAAACATACGCAAACACACAAAATCACAAACATACATACACATGTGCACACATACAAACATACGCAAACACACAAAATCACAAACATACACACACGTGCACACATACAAACATACAAAAACAAACAAACAAACACAAACATGCACACAAAAACACAAACATACACACACGTGCACACATACAAACATACACAAACACACACAAAAACACAAACATGCACACATACAAACATACAAACATACACAAACATAAACACACACACACACACACACACAGGAACACACACCGCTAACCCTACTGAAATACACTGTTAACAATACTTAGGTCAGAAATTTTACTGTTGTTCTGTCAAAAAAAAAAATATCTAGAAATTTTGAAAATTTGTAAAATAATAATAATAATAATAATTAATAATTTAATTTATTTGTAACATTTATATAGCGTTTTTTCTAGGCGCTCAAAGCGCTTTATATAGAAGGGCGGAGTCTCCTCAACCACCACAAATTCTAGTGACTTTACAAACTTTTATTAGACACAAAAAAATAACATGACTGTGCACAAATTCTGTTATGAGGAAATGATTACAATGATGCAATGAATGACCTAATCAAATAAAAAACATGTCGGATTAAATAGTGTCAGTTTTCTGCGTCTCTTACCTTCCTGCAGGTACATGACGGACTGCGAGTAGTTCTGCAGAGCGTGGTGTGTTCGTCCCAGGCTGCTGTAGGCCAGAGTTTTGGCCACCAGGTCGTTGGTCTGTGCGGCGATGCTCAGATGCTGCTCCTGGTACACCACGGCACGCTCGAAATTACCCAGAGACTCGTAAGTGAGTCCCAGGTTCCCGTAGGCCCGGCCCTGACAGCTGGAGCTGCCCGTTTCCTCTGCGATCTGGAGGTCCAGTTGGTGAAACTGAAGGGCCGTGTCGTGTTCGCCCATCAGCTGGTACACAGTGCCCAGGCCGCAGCTGGCGTCGCCCTCCAGCAATCGATCTTGGGTGTCGCGGGCGATGCCGAGCTGCCGTTCCAGGCATGAGATGGCCTGCTCGTAGTTCCCCAGCTGGCTGTGCAAGCTGCCCAGTTCTCCGTAGGCCTGAGCTTTTCCTCCACACTCTCCCAGCTCATGCGCCACCACCAACCGCTTCTCGAAACACACCAGAGACTGCTGGAGATTCCCCATCGCCCTGACAAACACACCAACACACAGTTCACACACTGAGTGAAAGAAGACGGAGATGAAACTGAAAAATTGGACTGGTTGAGCCACATTGTAAATAAAAAATAAAAGAATTGTATGTAATGTATAATGTGTGTGTGTATATATATATATAGAGTTTATATATATATATATATATATATATATATATATATATATATATATATATATATATATATATATATATATATATACATATATATATATATATATATATATATATATATATATATATATATATATATATATACATATATATATATATACATATATATATATACATATATATATATATACATATATATATATATATATATATATATATATATATATATATATATATATATATATATATATATATATATATATATATATACATATATATATATATACATATATATATATATATATATATATATATATATATACATATATATATATATATATATATATATATATATATATATATATATATATATATATATATATATATATATATATATATATATATATATATATATATATATATATATATATATCACACACACATTATTATAAATAATTACAAATGAAATAATACAGTTTCTACAAATTTTACTCCAAAAATACAGAAAAATCCAAAATACTGAAAAATATGTTTGTATAATATATTGTAATAATATATATATATATATATATATATATATATATATATATATATATATATATATATATATATATATATATATATATATATATATATATATATATATATATATATATATATATATATATATATATATATACTCAATGTGACTCCCAATCATATTTTTTTGTATTTTGGATCTACTTTTATTTATGGAAAATGTATTATATAAAATTAAATATATATAATATAAATATAAATATAAAAAAAAAAAAAAAAAAATATTATATATATATATATATATATATATATATATATATATATATATATATATATATATATATATATATATATATATATATATATATATATATATATATATATATATATATATATATATATATATATATATATATATATATATATATACAATTGTATATAATACATTTTACACAAATAAAAGTCGATCCAAAATACAGACAAATATGATTGGGAGTCACATTGAGTATATATATATATATATATATATATATATATATATATATATATATATATATATATATATATATATATATATATATATATATATATATATATATATATATATATATATATATATATATATATATATATATATATATAATAATACATTTTATAAATAAACAAATATGAATAAAAAATAAATATAATTCATTTATATAAATAAATTTAAATAAATGAACAACATCAACACAATATTACAAAAGATGACAATATCTAATCAATAATTATTAATAATAATGATTCCAATAAAAATACTATTATTATGAAAATATTATTGTCCTTGAAGGAGAAGGATATTATACAAATTGAATAAGCCACACTGCAAATAAATATATAAATGTATAAATAAAATATATAAATGTAAGTAAATACATAATTACTTGTTTTAGTGCTTTTAATTTTATTAAAAAAGCAGGGCAGTGATTTTACTACGGTAAATCTGTGTTATGGCTTATTGCTTCATTAGCTCACAGTGTGTCGTCGGCTTTATAAAAAATAAGTGCAAAATAAATTTCAATGCGCCAGAATGTTTACATGCAGAGATTTATGTATTCCTTTGAATATGAAGCTCCTCACATGAAACAGAATCTGGGAACACAGTCCTATCCGTCTAGTTTAATGGTGCTAAAATACTGAACGTGAGGGAATCACGAGGGAGCGCACGCTTTAGATCGATATGAGCAACACACAGGTGGCAGCGCAGCGCCAATGCACATTCATTTACAAAGAGAAATATAGCGCATACACACTCTCGTCCATCGGGAGAGCAAGTTCTCTGTCCTCTGTGGAATAACAAAACCAGGCTCGATCCATACAGGCCAGGGGACTCGCTCACTACTTAGGTAGCATAAAAGCGATGCATCATTACCCCTTGTTGTCCTGTCACTTGAAATTACAGCAACATCAGTCTCGTTGAAAGGCCCTGCCTCATTTCAATATAAATGAAACAAATAGCTTTTAACGCAGGCCTCTAATGAGGTTCTTGTTGGATTCTTCTGCGCTATCTGAGGTAAAGCTCCTCTCCGCTGAGGCGCATTGTCACCACTGACAGTGTAATTTACCTTCTCGTTGGACTGTGGGATGATGGGGGTTTGGGTTTGGATGAGGTTGGCTCAATGCGGGCCCGGTGTGAGTTCTCTCCTCACCATCCGCAGCGTGCAGCTTTGACAGGCCCCTGCAGCAAACCATTCATCATATTTCATGCCCAGATCCGTGCGGGGAGTTTAGGTAAGCAGAATCCGCTAGGGTTTGTGACGGGAGCTGGGACGCTTAAAGGGCTGATTGGAAAGTAATTAAAATGGATGTGTGGCGTATCACACAGAGGATGCTGGGTAGACGCATACTCGCATTTTGAGAGATCAAGCCAATAATTCAGTTGATTGGTGATGAACATGACAACAGCTGTGTGATGAAGCCTATAGAATACAGTTAGAATGACCCTCAAGATATCACGGCAAAAATGCCCCTGTATTCGTTTTTGTCTCATATTTTTATCATGATCACGAGTTCTCTTTTTGCTCTGAATAGCACGAGTGCAAATGTGATATTGATTTTATACAACAGTTCAATAAATAAGTTAATATTGTGCTCTATTCTAGACACAATATTGCTTTTGCTCCAGTTTGCCAATGAAAGTATTACCAATAAAGCCAAAGCAGAACTGGTGTGTGTCTCTGAGCAACAGCGGTGTTTAATTTCTGAATGAATCAGTGTTGAGCGAGTCAATCAGGTGAATCAATGATTCAATGGCTCATTCATAAAGAGAGACATTTACTTAATTTCTGAATGAATCAGTGGTGAGTGAATCAATCGGGTGAATCAATGATTCAATGGCTCATTCATAAAGAGAGACATTTACTTCATTTCTGAACGAATCAGTGGTGAGTGAATCAATCGGGTGAATCAATGATTCAATGACTCATTCATAAAGAGATCCATGTACTTCATTTCTGAATGAATCAGTGTTGAATGACTCAATCGGGTGAATCAATGATTCAATGGCTCATTCATAAATAGATACATTTACTTCATTTCTGAATTAATCAGTGTTGAGTGAATCAATCGGGTGAATCAATGATTCAATGACTCATTCATAAAGAGAGCAATTTACTTAATTTCTGAATGAATCAGTGTTGAGTGAATCAATCGGGTGAATCAATGATTCAATGACTCATTCATAAAGAGAGCCATTTACTTCATTTCTGAATTAATCAGTGTTGAGTGAATCAATCGGGTGAATCAATGATTCAATGACTCATTCATAAAGAGAGCAATTTACTTAATTTCTGAATGAATCAGTGTTGAGTGAATCAATCGGTTGAATCAATGAATTAATGACTCATTCATAAAGAGAGCCATTTACTTCATTTCTGAATTAATCAGTGTTGAGCAAATCAATCGGGTGAATCAAGGATTCAATGACTCATTCGTAAAGGGAGACATTTACTTCATTTATGAATGAATCAGTGTTGAGTGAATCAATCGGGTGGATCAGTGATTCCGTGACTCATTCATAAAGAGAGCCATTTACTTCATTTCTGAATTAATCAGTTTTGAGTGAATCAATCGGGTGAATCAAGGATTCAATGACTCATTCATAAAGAGAGCCATTTACTTCATTTCTGAATGAATCAATGTTGAGTGAATAAATCGGGTGAATCAATGATTCAATGGCTCATTCATAAAGACAGCCTTTTACTTCATTCCTCAATGAATCAGCCGTTTGAACGAATCTAATGAATGAATGATTCAATGACTTACTCATTTAGACAGTTACTGCCCTCTACTGGCAGTTTTAGTTTCTTATTCAGAGTATAATTTCATTAAAATGAATTTAATAATTATTAATAATTATCCATATTAATAAAGAAAACTTTAAAGGTATTGTTCACCCAAAAATGAAAATTCTGTCATCATTTACTCACCCTCATGGCTGTTGAAGCCTAAATGTTTATGTATAATAAATTCTATATTGAATTAAATTAAATATATTTTTTTCTAAAGCTATTTTTTGTAATGTCTATTTGAAGCTTTTCTCATTTAACACAATAATGATTTTAAATTATCTTTTGGGAGTTATTTCTCCGCCAAATTTGATGTGTGATTTATTTGCAAATTATTCAATTAATTAATCGCCACATCGTGTAATTAATTTGATTATAGATTATTTAAATTTCTTGACAGCCCTAATATATATATATATATATATATATATATATATATATATATATATATATATATATATATATATATATATATATATATATATATATATATATATATATATATATAAACACACACACACACACACACACTTAACTTTGCGTTTTATAAGCCACAAAAATCCAAATGCAATGACGAGAGTGAATTATAAAAGATATATGAGTTGGGATCATTAGCTAAAAACATTATATATTCAATATTTACTGTATTGTATGTATTTGGGATGCAATATGTATTTGGAATTCAATGAATAAACATCAGAAAATGTATTCAAAACTCATGATTCAAAGACTTATTTGCATTATTTCTCAAAAATGTTCACAAAAGTCTCCATGTGGCTTTTTAAAAATTAAAAATCGACTAAAATATTTAAGTTAATGTTGCTGATTTTCATATAAAACATGGATTTCTGTGTACATTTTGAGAGATCAAGCAAACAAATCTTAGAATCTGTGTTTAAAAAATAATTCAGAATTCATTTTTGGGTGAACTATCACTTCAAGTCACTTAAAAATGTATGAATGCTATTTTATCACATTAAACCAAGAGCTATTTCACTAAAAGGAGTTTGTTAGGTTTGAAATCAACTCATAAAACAATAAAATCATAAAGTACATGTCCATTCACCACAAAAAAATCCTAATGCAATGAGTGTCAAAAGTGAATTATAATAAATATATTGAGGACTAAATATATTGAAGACTAAGAATTGTAGTTTGTATCAACAGTTAAAAACATTATATAAGCAATATTTATGGATCTGCAACTCAACATCAGGGAATAAATTCAAAACACGGATTCAAAGATTTGTTAGCGTTATCTCTCAAAAAAAATTTAGCGAATGTCTCCATGTGACATTTTTTTTTTAATATTATATTGAAAAATATTAAAACAAAGTTGCTGTTCTGAAAATGTGTTGATAGATCAAACAAATAAGAATTTAAAAAATGATTCATTAATCCCTCAAACTGGTTCTCAGAAAAAATCTGAACTCCAACTTTGCTTGTTTGCACGTAAATTATAAATCAGAGACACTATATTAATATTAAAACATGTTCATAATTCATGAGTTATAAGGAAGGAAACGAATGGCCAAATAAGAGGAGCATTAATATAACGGCACTATTTAAGATTCATTTAGAATATATTGTAATTTTTATATTGCCCAGCCTGAATGGCAAGCGTGCAACATATCTACTTTTGTGTAATTGATTTATGATTTACATGTATTTTTCACGATTAATCCAAAGTCTTCAAGTGCAGATTTTGAGAGATTCTGCTGTTGACACTCTCAAGCGACACTTTCAACATCTGTGTGTTAGAAGCACAGAAAGAGCTTTTATGCTGTATGCATCCCGGTGTAGACGTTCAGCGCTGCATACGCTGTCATGTTAGCATGCGCGGTGAAGGTGGGGTCGTGCTCTGATACAAAACAATCCCATTTTCAATCTGTTGCATGTTGTGAGAGTGTTCTGTGTCCGTCTGCTGACCTCATGTGTCAGTCCACATGCCCTCCTGATACAGTAAGTGCCTCTCATAGATTAAAGCAACAAACAGAATAACAAACAGCCTGTTGCATCATCATTCACATGAGACTCCTCAGCTCGAAAATGCTAATAAATCACCCACACAACATTCAAAAGTAATCTTGTCTAATATGATTGTCTACAGCATATTACATTGCACTACTGTATGTATTTATGTATTTATAGTGGAGTCAAAAGTATTTAGACACTTGAGGGAATCAATAAAATTCTGTCATAATTTACTCACTCTTGTGTCATTTGTTGAATAAACAAAAACAGTTGAAACAATCTTCTTTGAGTTCCACAGAAGTAAGAAAGTATGTTTTGAAAGACATAAGGGTGAGTAAACCATTTCTGGGTGAACGATCCCTTTATATCACCTAAACACTTAATATCGAACCAAGTGTCGTTTCACTAAGAGGTGTTTGTTAGGTTTGAAATGAAATCATGAAACAATATATGTATTGTTGAAGATGGTATTCTGCAACTTTGTGTCCATACACCACAAAAAATCCTATAGTATACTATCCTACACTATAGCATTTCCATTAAAATATCAAAACATTCTTAAAACGAAATACATTTACCGCATATGTAGCAAAAATGGCATCTTAAGAATTGTTTTACTTGTTTTCCAGTTAAAATATCTAACAGGTGTGGTGGTGTGGGTAAGTTTAAGGGTAAAGTTAGGGACAGGTGTGGTGGTATGGGTAAATTTAAGGGTAAAGTTAGGGACAGGTGTGGTGGTATGTGTAAATTTAAGGGTAAAGTTAGGGACAGGTGTGGTGGTATGGGTAAATTTAAGGGTAAAGTTAGGGACAGGTGTGGTGGTATGTGTAAATTTAAGGGTAAAGTTAGGGACAGGTGTGGTGGTATGGGTAAATTTAAGGGTAAAGTTAGGGACAGGTGTGGTGGTATGAGTAAGTTTAAGGGTAAAGTTAGGGACAGGTGTGGTGGTATGAGTAAGTTTAAGGGTAAAGTCAGGGACAGGTGTGGTGGTATGTGTAAGTTTAAGGGTAAAGTTAGGGACAGGTGTGGTGGTATGAGTAAGTTTAAGGGTAAAGTTAGGGACAGGTGTGGTGGTATGGTTAAGTTTAAGGGTAAAGTTAGGGACAGGTGTGGTGGTATGTGTAAGTTTAAGGGTAAAGTTAGGGACAGGTGTGGTGGTATGAGTAAGTTTAAGGGTAAAGTTCGGGACAGGTGTGGTGGTATGTGTAAGTTTAAGGGTAAAGTTAGGGACAGGTGTGGTGGTATGAGTAAGTTTAAGGGTAAAGTTAGGGACAGGTGTGGTGGTATGGTCAAGTTTAAGGGTAAAGTTAGGGACAGGTGTGGTGGTATGGGTAAGTTTAAGGGTAAAGTTAGGGACAGGTGTGGTGGTGTGGGTAAGTGTAAGGGTAAAGTTAGGGACAGGTGTGGTGGTATGAGTAAGTTTAAGGGTAAAGTTAGGGACAGGCGTGGTGGTATGGGTAAGTTTAAGGGTAAAGTTAGGGACAGGTGTGGTGGTATGAGTAAGTTTAAGGGTAAAGTTAGGGACAGGTGTGGTGGTGTGGGTAAGTGTAAGGGTAAAGTTAGGGACAGGTGTGGTGGTATGAGTAAGTTTAAGGGTAAAGTTAGGGACAGGTGTGGTGGTATGGGTAAGTTTAAGGGTAAAGTTAGGGACATGTGTGGTGGTATGAGTAAGTTTAAGGGTAAAGTTAGGGACAGGTGTGGTGGTATGAGTAAGTTTAAGGCTAAAGTTAGGGACAGGTGTGGTGGTAAGGGTAAGTTTAAGGGTAAAGTTAGGGACAGGTGTGGTGGTGTGGGTAAGTTTAAAGGTGAAGTAAGTGACAGGTGTGGTGGTGTGGGTAAGTTTAAGGCTAAAGTTAGGGACAGGTGTGGTGGTATGAGTAAGTTTAAGGGTAAAGTTAGGGACAGGTGTGGTGGTATGAGTAAGTTTAAGGGTAAAGTTAGGGACAGGTGTGGTGGTATGGGGAAGTTTAAGGGTAAAGTTAAGGACATGTGTGGTGGTGTGGGTAAATTTAAGGGTAAAGTCAGGGACAGCTGTGGTGGTATGAGTAAGTTTAAGGGTAAAGTTAGGGACAGGTGTGGTGGTGTGGCTAAGTTTAAGGATAAAGTTAGGGACAGGTGTGGTGGTAAGGGTAAGTTTAAGGGTAAAGTTAGGGACAGGTGTGGTGGTAAGGGTAAGTTTAAGGGTAAAGTTAGGGACAGGTGTGGTGGTGTGGCTAAGTTTAAGGATAAAGTTAGGGACAGGTGTGGTGGTAAGGGTAAGTTTAAGGGTAAAGTCAGGGACAGCTGTGGTGGTATGAGTAAGTTTAAGGGTAAAGTTCGGGACAGGTGTGGTGGTATGGGAAAGTTTAAGGGTAAAGTTAGGGACAGGTGTGGTGGTGTGGGTAAGTTTAAGGGTAAATTTAGGGACAGGTGTGGTGGTAAGGGTAAGTTTAAGGGTAAAGTTAGGGACAGGTGTGGTGGTGGGGGTGAGTTTAAGGGTAAAGTCAGGGACAGCTGTGGTGGTATGAGTAAGTTTAAGGGTAAAGTTAGGGACAGGTGGGGTGGTGTGGGTAAGTTTAAGGGTAAAGTTCGGGACAGGTGTGGTGGAATGGGAAAGTTTAAGGGTAAAGTTAGGGACAGGTGTAGTGGTGTGGGTAAGTTTAAGGGTAAAGTTAGGGACAGGTGTGGTGGTATGAGTAAGTTTAAGGGTAAAGTTAGGGACAGGTGTGGTGGTGTGGGTAAGTTTAAGGGTAAAGTTAGGGACAGGTGTGGTGGTATGAGTAAGTTTAAGGGTAATGTTAGGGACAGGTCTGGTGGTATGAGTAAGTTTAAGGATAAAGTAAGGGACAGGTGTGGTGGTGTGGGTAAGTTTAAGGGTAATGTTAGGGACAGGTCTGGTGGTATGAGTAAGTTTAAGGGTAAAGTTAGGGACAGGTGTGGTGGTATGGCTAAGTTTAAGGGTAAAGTTAGGGACAGCTGTGGTGGGATGGGTAAGTTTAAGGGTAAAGTTAGGGACAGGAGTGGTGGTATGAGTAAGTTTAAGGGTAAAGTTAGGGACCGGTGTGGTGGTATGGGTAAGTTTAAGGGTAGGGTTAAGGGAAGGGTCAGCAGTGTAATTATAAATGTTACTACATCAATTAATTACAAACGTAATTACATGCAAGTATTTTTTTAAATGTAAGTACAATGTATAAACATGTATGTACACAATAAGTGCATTGTATCAAATTATTAATTAAAATGTTAATTTACATAGTAGTTAAGGCCACCTAATATAAAGTGGGTCCAAAAACATTTATTTGCAGATGGTTTGATATGTTTTCTATCGAATAAGTGTTGTTTGTGTGTGCAAATATTTTTTTGGGGCCACTGTCAAATGACAAATAACACAAATCGACTTACCTGTGTCCATTACCAAGACCTCTGTATGCCTTCTCCTGGTCCTGCATGTGGTTGAGGCTTTGTGCAACAGAGAGATACTGGTCATAATACTTAATTGCCTCTTCAAAATCTCCCAGCGAGTCATAGCAGTCTCCCAAGTTCCCATAGGCACGACCACGGTCCAGCACGGCCTCGTTGCCACTGAGTTGCTGCAACATCGCCAACTGTTGCTCGAAGTAGCCAATGGCCTCCTCCATTACTCCCATGTTCATTTTTGTGATGCCCATGTTACCATAGACCTGGGCCTCAATGCTGGGGTCCTTCAGTCGCTGGCCAAGCTCAAGCTGTTCCTCGTAGCATTTGAAGGCCATGGTGTACTTCCCAAGAGACATATAGACAGCAGCGAGGTGTCCGTGAGCCTGGCACTCTCCCTGGATGTCGCCCAGCTCCTGGTACACCTCCAGTTCCTGGGTGTGATAGCCTAAGGACTTGTCAAACTTCTGTAGCATCCGGTAGGCGGCTCCCAATGCCGCGTAGGCATTCGCTTCCATCTTGCGATCCTTGACCTGATGCGCCAAGGATAACTGCTGCTCGTAAAACTTGACGGCTCCGGGAACGTCCTTCTTACAAAGGAAGATGTCACCCAGGTTGCCCAAGGCGCGGAATCGAGCCTGCGAGTTGTTCAGCGACTGCGCCAAGGAAAGGAGGTACTTCTGGCACTCCTCCGCCTTGCTATAGTCGCCAAGAGCCTTGAAGGCCAGGCCCAGATTGCAGTAGGCTTTGGCTTGACTTAGTTTGTCGTGAAGGTCTTTAGCAAGTGCCAGGTCTTGTTCGTAATACTTCACCGCCTCCTGGAAGTTACCCAGACAGTAATGGGCATATCCCAAGTTGTGACAGACCTTACCCTCGCTCTCCATATCCTGCAAGTCCGGGGAAAGCCGTAGGTACTGTTCGTAGTAAGGTACGGCTTGGGGAAACTCTCCCCGAGAGCAGTGGAAATTACCCAGGTTGCCCAAGGCCCGAGCCTCGCTCTGGATGTCCCTTAACTCTCGTGCAATGTTCAGGTGATTCTGGTAATGTTGCAAGGCTCGATCATGAGCCCCTAGAGCCTGGTACGCTACCGCCAGGTTCCCGTGTGTCGAGGCCTGCGATGCACGATCATTAACCTCCATGGAAATCTGCAACTCTTGTCGGTGGTAGCGCACAGCCTGGTCAAAGGCACCAAGGGCGTTGTAAGCGTTGCCCATGTTTCCGTACGCTCTGCCCTGGGCGGCGTAGTCATTTAGCTCCTGGGCGATGGATAGATGAGCCTTATGCAGCTTCAGCGCAGTCTCGTAGTCCCCTTTCATCTGGTGAATGATTCCTGTAAAGGAGAAAAGAATCATTTTATTCAGCCGAATTGTGCTTATCATGCTTCACAGGATACCCAAAATGGCATTTCGATATCCTCCATCCCTCTTCATCTGTTAAAGCTAAAGATTAGCTTTACATTCAAGAAAGCCCTAAACTACAATGTACCCTAAGAAAATCATCCAAAATGAAAAAAAAGGAAATAAGATCTGAGGAAAACCCACTGACGCTTGCAGAAATATCTTTTAATTAAAAAGGAGATCTGATCTGATTTGAGTAGTCTCGACTCGCCTTGAATCAAAGTTATGCGCCCCAAAGATACACCAATATGAGGCGATGACAATCAAAATCAGTCCTAGGAGACTTCTTGCAAATTTTGGGTCCCCCTAATGTTGTCTCACCACTTTTCCACAAAATTATCATTACCGTCATAACATTACAGTCCCGCCTCTATGGTTCCAGTGGGGGGAAAATAGAGGAACAGGGGAGGAAAAAGGCTAATGATTACTTTTGATGGAAAAAGGGTTTGAGGGCACTAGCAATTGGAAACTTTAATTGTGGTCCACACCAGTTGGCTCCCACATAGCCGTGTGCTTTAACTGGGTTTCTTTTCCTTTGAAAACCAGAGCTAAGTATTGGGGATCAGGAAAACTGCTGGGATGAGCGGAAAACAAGACGTGTCAGTGGGGCAAAACTGGGAAGTCTGTGGCGACCATTTGTGTAATTGTCAAAGATGCCGGCTGACCCGAAAATGAGCTCTGGGAGCGGGGCGCCAATGAAAACACACTGGAGGAAAGTAGCATGTAAGATGAAAGGGGTTTTTAGAGAGATGTGGAGCCATTGTTGATAGAGTGGCTTGGCATCTTGAGGGACTCACTGACTGAGTCACGGGCCGTGAGCGTGTCCTTCTGCGTGTGTGGAACCAGGAGGCGATGGGGCGTATCAAAATGGGTGAGGGGTTGCCCATCTGCTCAGTGTCAATACTCATGTGCCAAGGCAGGATTACCAGCATGTGGTAAATCCAATTAGATCCAGTGCCAAGCTGGTATCCTGACACTGAGGGCCCATTAGAGCTATTCTATATTCACAAATATTTCCTCTAAAATAGCCCAAGTCTTCAGTGGCTAATTATCAATACTTAACCCCATGATTCTTCATTTATCAGTGAACAAAGCTTGAGACTTGTTTGAAAATGAATCCTTTGAGACGTGCAAAGTGAAGCGTGCCAGACACAAAAACCTTTGATGAAAGAAATCAACACCTGCAGACCTGTTTTTAAACGACTGGTCCTGCTTTTACTTTTAAACACTTTTATACTGGCTCTGTCCAATGTGGCTGCTATAAACACAACACAAATTAAAAAAAAAACTTCCTTGAGCTAAAAACAGAAATGCTGAGCTGAACAAATTTTACACTGTCAGGACATAAATACTCCCTCCTGTCTGCAAATTAACAGAAGGGACTGCTATTAATTCACAAACAGTAGGGAGTGTTTGTGCACAAACTACTTAAACTAATGGATCATTTACACCAGTTGTTCTGAAAATGTGGCATGCTGAGCGCCCCCTGGTGGCTTGAATATATGGTGCACATATAAAACAATAAAATAAACTCACGTGAACACACACATATTGTGTGTTTTGGAGTGTGTTAATAAAATATATCAAATACGGCCTCAAATTGCTTACAGCTCAAGATGATGTTAATAGGAAAATATTAACTATGTCTAAAATTAATTATGGTGATCAGAGGTGATCACAGATTTGCACAATTTAAGCAATAGTATGCTAACAAGCCACTGCGACTATAACAGTCACACCATAGTTGGCTTTAACTTCAGCATTTCGTGTGAAGAATGGGGTCAATGCGACAAAACAAAAAGAGCACCTCTTTGATAGGTCAGTTAAGAGGATTAGACGGTCACCTGAGGACGCTACAGGAATGCATATGCCCCATTGTTAAAGTTAAATCCCTAGAGCCGACACGCAAAAGAGGGTAGAATGAGACGGGGAACAGGATCTGAGACTGATCGGAGGTCAGTGAAAAGGTTAAAAACTCCTCAGCATCTGCTGTAAGGGGTGAATAATAATTGGTATGCTGCAGTATATGGCTAAAGAAGATGCTAGGCTCCAAGAGCTGCCTACATTAGCAGAAGGGGGATTTTGATGATGTCTTTCCAGCTTTGATGCCCTGCTATGTGGAATGAGTGATGGGCAGCCCTTCAAACAAACATTAAAAATACTTCTCTCCCCAGGCAGTCGTTTCGCCTGAATGCATGTGAAATGTAGTAATTTAATCTTCAAATGGCACAATCTTCCACCCCAAATGACTGAAACGGCATGACTTTTTTATTTTATTTTTTACTGGGAGCGTCCTACTTGAACTCATTACATAGCTGTCGCTTTTCAACCATTCCCACTCCGCAAAGGCTGTGACACTCCGAATTAATTAGCTTTAGCATGGACTCGCCTTCAAAGCTCAACTTCCCTGATGAGACTTTGACAACTAAATGAAACCGATCAAACAGCAGACATTAGATACACGTTAAATTCTTAATATAGTACATTTAATAATAAAACAAATTTTCTCTGATTTCTTGTCAAAATCATGTCATGATGGCAATTTTAACATGTTGAGCTCAAAAGGGCTGTGTGACCATAGCACACATCTGTCCATCAAAAAAAAGTAGGAGGATTTGCCAGATTGCCAGATCTGTAAAATCTGGCATAAAGAATAAAGAAAGTAAAAACATTTTTGATGCACCAATCAGTTTTTATGCTAACAAAACTCAAAGCATTGCATATTACATAATCGAGTCTGTCTCATTCCCTATTTCACAATAACTTTTTTTTAACTTTTTTTTTTACAACTGAAATACAAAATCTGTCATGAAACTCTAGATGGCGCAGGCTGATGATAAGTCCTTAACTCAATCTCCTTGCAATCACATCATTCTCCATAGGGCATCTGATTGGTTCCTGCTGTATTAGTAGCCAATGAGCTTGCTGCTCAACCTTCAAATACTTGGTCAGCATTTGCTGTGCGCTTTCAGAAACCCTTCACCATCTCCAGCTCCACCTGTATAGATCTGCTATGGGTAATTCATGTATGCTTTATTCAGCATGTCTTCCTTGCTCACAGAAGTTTATCATGTATGTTTTGGCAGTGGCAAGCCCCGTACTTGTTCTGCACAGCAGCAATAACCAACAGCACCAGCAATAACAGCCACAGCAGCAATACCAGCAGCAGCAAAAACATCAGCAGCAGCAATAACAGCAGCAGCAGCGATACCAGCAGCAGCAAAAACATAATCAGCAGCAATAACAGCAGCAGCAATAACATAATCAGCAGCAATAACAGCAGCAGCAATAACAGCGACAGCAGCAAAACATCATCAGCAGCAATAACAGCAGAAGCAGCAATAACAGCGGCATCAGCAATAACAGCAGCAGCAATAACAGCAGAAGCAGCAATAACAGCGACAGCAGCAATAACAGCGACAGCAGCAATAACAGCGACAGCAGCAATAACAGCAGAAGCAGCAATAACAGCGACAGCAGCAATAACAGCGACAGCAGCAATAACAGCGACAGCAGCAATAACAGCGGCATCAGCAATAACAGCGACAGCAACAATAACAGCGACAGCAACAATAACAGCAGCAGCAGCAATAACAGCGACAGCAGCAATAACAGCGACAGCAGCAATAACAGCGACAGCAGCAATAACAGCGGCATCAGCAATAACAGCGACAGCAGCAATAACAGCGACAGCAGCAATAACAGCCACAGCAGCAATAACAGTGGCATCAGCAATAACAGCGACAGCAGCAATAATAGCGACAGCAGCAATAACAGTGGCATCAGCAATAACAGCGACAGCAGCAATAACAGCAGCAGCAATAACAGCGACAGCAGCAATAACAGCGACAGCAGCAATAACAGCGGCATCAACAATAACAGCGGCATCAGCAATAACAGCGACAGCAGCAATAACAGCGGCATCAACAATAACAGTGGCATCAGCAATAACAGCAACAGCAGCAATAACAGCGGCATCAACAATAACAGCGGCATCAACAATAACAGCGGCATCAACAATAACAGCGGCATCAGCAATAACAGCGACAGCAGCAATAACAGCAGAAATAAGGGCAGCAATAATGGCATCAGCAGCAGCAATAACAGCATCAGCAATAACGACAGCAGCAGCAATAACAACAGTAATAATGGCAGCAATAACGGTAGCAGCAGGAGCTATAACGGCAGCAGCAGCATTAACAACAGTAACAATGGCAGCAATAATGGCAGCAGCTATAACGGCAGCAGCAGCAATAACAACAGCAATAATGGCCGCAATAACGGCAGCAGCAGCTATAACGACAGCAGCAGCAATAACAACAGTAACAATGCCAGCAATAACGGCAGCAGCAATAACGGCAGCAGCAGCAGCAGCTATAACGACAGCAGCAATAACAACAGTAACAATGCCAGCAATAACGGCAGCAGCAATAACGGCAGCAGCAGCAGCAGCAGCTATAACGACAGCAGCAATAACAACAGTAACAATGCCAGCAATAACGGCAGCAGCAATAACGGCAGCAGCAGCAGCAGCTATAACGACAGCAGCAATAACAACAGTAACAATGGCAGCAAAATAACAGCAGCAGCAGCAGCAATAACGGCAGCAGCTATAACGACAGCAGCAACAGCAGCTATAACGGCAGCAGCAGCAATAACAACAGTAACAATGGCAGCAATAACGGCAGCAGCTATAACGACAGCAGCAGCAATAACGACAGTAATAATGGCAGCAATAACAGCAGCAGCAATAACGACAGTAATAATGGCAGCAATAACAGCAGCAATAACGGCAGCAGCTATAACAACAGCAGCAGCAATAACGACAGTAATAATGGCAGCAATAACAGCAGCAGCAATAATGGCAGCAATAACAGCAGCAGCTATAACGACAGCAGCAGCAATAACGACAGTAATAATGGCAGCAATAACGGCAGCAGCTATAACGACAGCAGCAGCAATAACGACAGTAATAATGGCAGCAATAACGGCAGCAATAACAGCAGCAGCAATAACAGCAGCAATAACGGTAGAAGCAGCAATAACAGCAGCAGCAGCGTAGCAGATCTATTCTGTCAAGACAAACATATCAACATTGTCTTATCCATTACCATGCCAAACAATCAGAGAGTTGTCATGACAGAAATCAATGAACCAGCTTTATATTGTACTGTTATTTGTGATTTGATTATGTTATCGGCTATGCTTCATGGGGAAAGAGATTCATTTTGCTGTAGCTTTGTCTTTTATTCCAATTTTCAAACATCGCTTTGCTTCAAATCAAAGTTTATTGGCTTGTGATTCATTTTGCAGCTGGTTCAAGGCATAAAAAAGCAGGAAAACGACCAGAAGCGACCCCTCTTAATGTCCTCACCTCAAACATACACTACTTATTTAAGGGAAACCAAAATTGCACGCAAAGTGACTGCAATAAGAGGTGGCTGACGGAAAGTAAAAAATATATAATAAGCGCAGCTGTATTTCAGCAGTCATGTCAGATCCAGAGCTATTTTCCTTTGTTATGATTCCTGTCTGTCTCTCAAAACCATTCCAGTCTCGTCTCCTCCCATTCAAACGCTGAGCGCTAACTAGGCCCGATATTCTGCAGTGTGATTTACAGCTCAGAGCCAGTCTCCAAAAGCAAGTCCCAAGGGGAAAACGGGGACAAACAAATGGCAGACTTTGAACGCGGCGAGATTCTTGAGAGTCCAGGGTCAGCTTTGTTGTTGGCTTCAGTCGAACAGTAAAACAGTTGAAAACTGCGGCTGGCAACAGTTTCCCAGATGCATTAATTTTACATCAAGCTTGTGTTTATCCTCTGCTTCCACTTTCGGCAAAGCAGAGCGTGGTTAGTGTGTCTTACCGGCCACAGATTGTTGATAAACACCCCTGCCTAATGTCTAAGAGTAACGGGAGTCTGGCCTTCGGAATTCTCGGGAATTTTCAACGATCTATTTTGGAATATTCCAGTGTTTCCTCTGTATCTGTGGTGTTTTTTTGGCGTGCTGTCGCATACTTGCCCCACCGCAGCGCACTGGAGACGGCACAAAATAACTGTCAGTGGAAACAGAGCCTCGAACGTGACCGCTGGTAACAACTGTCAAAGCAACACATCAAACAGGCTTTTCACACTACACTTCACCCGGGGTTAATGCATTTTAACCTTGTGTTAATGGCGCTTTTAACGGTTCTTTAAGTAACGTTTCACACTTGTAATTTCGAAATGAGGTGAGCACCCCGAGTTATGAAACCTTTTAGCGCTGCTAATTCAACGCAATGCTGGGATGTTATGGCGAGTTGTTTAGCAACAGATGACCAATCCATAATGAGACAGCACTTGCCTCATGAATCATTTAATGTGATATTATTTGATATATATTATTTAATTATTATATGTTTCAAAAGATGAATGAGGACAAGAGCATATTTCCAGTTAAATCTAATAAGTATGTTTACAAATGTGCAGCATAAGTATGAACACAACCAGTGTGTGTTTTTTAACAGTAGATAATGATTGACTTTACTTCATGAGAAGCTATTCATTACATTAGAGCGGAGCATTAGTTCTGAAGCAGCTCCATGAGTCTTTAAATGACTCAGAATATTAATCTAAGGAAAAAATGAGATCAACCGGCTAGTATTCCACCTACAGCTATGAAGCGTAGAAAATGAATATCAACAATGTGTAATGTTCTAAAACAAGAGGCATGAGAGAAAATCAGACACACACACACACACACACACACACACACACACACACACACACACACACACACACACACACACACACACACACACACACACACACACACACACAGGAATGCACGCCGCACACGTGTGCAAATACACACACGAGAGAACACACACACAGCCACACACACATGCACAAACATGAATACACACTCACACATACACTCACCTAAAGGATTATTAGGAACACACACTAATACTGTGTTTGACTCCCTTTCGCCTTCAGAACTGCCTTAATTCTACGTGGCATTGATTCAACAAGGTGCTGAAAGCATTCTTTAGAAATGTTGGCCCATATTGATAGGAGAGCATCTTGCAGTTAATGGAGATTTGTGGGATGCACATCCAGGGCATGAAGCTCCCGTTCCACCACATCCCAAAGATGCTCTATTGGGTTGAGATCTGGTGACTGTGGGGGCCATTTTAGTTCAGTGAACTCATTGTCATGTTCAAGAAACCAATTTGAAATGATTGGAGCTTTGTGATATGGTGCATTATCCTGCTGGAAGTAGCCATCAGAGGATGGGGACATGGTGGTCATAAAGGGATGGACATGATCAGAAACAATGCTCAGGTAGGCCGTGGCATTTAAACGATGCCCAATTGGCACTAAGGGGCCTAAAGTGTGCCAAGAAAACATCCCCCACACCATTACACCACCACCACCAGCCTGCACAGTGGTAACAAGGCATGATGGATCCATGTTCTCATTCTGTTTACGCCAAATTCTGACTCTACCATCTGAATGTCTCAACACAAATCGAGACTCATCAGACCAGGCAACATTTTTCCAGTCTTCAACTGTCCAATTTTGGTGAGATGAGTGGTACCCGGTGGGGTCTTCTGTTGTCGTCTTGTCCATCCGCCTCAATGTTGTGGCTTCACAAATGCTTTGCTGCATACCTCGGTTGTAACGAGTGGTTATTTCGATCAAAGTTGCTCTTCTATCAGCTTGAATCAGTCGGCCCATTCTCCTCTGACCTCTAGCATCAACAAGGCATTTTCTCCCACAGGACTGCCGCATACTGGATGTTTTTCCCTTTTCACACCATTCTTTGTAAACCCTAGAAATGGTTGTGCGTGAAAATCCCAGTAACTGAGCAGATTGTGAAATACTCAGACCGGCCCGTCTGGCACCAACAACCATGCCACGCTCAAAATTGCTTAAATCACCTTTCTTTCCCATTCTGACATTCAGTTTGGAGTTCAGGAGATTGTCTTGACCAGGACCACACCCCTAAATGCATTGAAGCAACTGCCATGTGATTGGTTGATTAGATAATTGCATTAATGAGAAATTGAACAGGTGTTCCTAATAATCCTTTAGGTGAGTGTATGTGCACATACACACGTGCTCATACACACAAAAAAAACACACGCACACACACACTGCTAACCTTACTAGAAAATATTACTAGTCATTGTACTATTGTTCTGTTGTTATTAGTGCTGGGAATCAATTAAAAAATATAAACTAATTAATCACATTTTTTTCTGTAATTAATCGCGATTAATCGCAAGTTTTTAATATTTTACGTTTTTAATATTTTGATATTGTAATAATTTCAGTTACTCTCCAAATTAATGTAGAAACAATTTAAAGACAGTATATTTTAAATATGTGTTGTATTGTCATCTTTTTATGAATGAAGGCCAGTATCACTGATACTAATGTCTCTACGAAACATTAATGACGTTAAATTACAGTATAACTGAAAGCTCCCAATTTCAACATTTATTAGGCTTTAAAAAAAACTACTTTTAATTAAAGTGAACTTAAAACAATCTTTACATAAACCCATTATAATAAATGTCATTTAACGGTGGCCTTCCCTGTTAGACATATACAGAAATGTAATAGTTATCAAACACCTTTCTTAACTGCATAAATAATAAATGAAAATAGATTAATCCTCATTAAAGCTACAATTTTCTCTGTTGTTCTTTGATGAACATTAATGACAGGCATCATCAGTGCTACTGTCACTTTAAGAACATGACTCGGATCTGACGCGCTGTCCCACACATCTCATCTCCTCACAACTCTTTAAGTTAATTTAAGACGTTATTTAACTAATTTAAGACTCCTAATATGAGAATACTCAAAATTCTCTGTGTTGTTGTTATTGTTTGTTCAAGAGCAAAATAGAACTCGATGTGAGCAGGAGACTGACGGCTGCTGAAATTTTTCTTAATTTTACAGTGAAATAATATTACAAGTAATACTTCTTATTTTGTAAAATAGTTTTATCATTTGTATAATATAATAATAATGAAACAATAATTATTTTATAGTTGTATTGATATATAATCACAAAATATTTGGCCAAATTGTGCAGCTCTACAAACAAGCACAGCAAACCTGGTGTTTTTTGTTTGCTTGTTTAATTGCATTTTGAATCACTCTTGCAATTTTTATTGTAATTTATTTTTTTTAATTCCAGCAAATCATTCATCCCCATCCCCACTGCTAACCATACTAAAACATACAGACATTACACTAACAATACTGAAACACTAATAACACACAACCCCTACAGAAACACACACACACCACTAACCTTTCACACACGCTCCTAAACCCACAACCCATACACACACTGCTCTCTTCTCACGCTTCTAACCGCGGTGTGAAGTGTGTTTGTGGCCTGCGGCTCTCGGCCAGGAGAAAAGAGCCTCCAGTTACCGTCCACTCAGCACTATCACAACAGGGATCAAATTCACGTTGCTCAGGGCTTAAATATCGCAGCAACAACCAAACTCAAAACCTGTTTTAATAAAATATGAGTTGAGAGCATTACAGCCATACTCCACGCATCATCCCACCTGAGCGGGAAACAAGGTGTTTTCTGGGCTTGGAGAGGAAGGAAGCGTGTTTTGGCTGTGCTTGAGGGAGAGATCTTTGGGATTCAATCCAGACTAGACTTTATGACGCAATTACAGATCATTATCTATGAAATCTCAAATAATCTATAAAAGTATTGCGTTAGTCAATACTATAATAAAAGAGAATGCAGTGATAATAATATTTATATTGGTATTGGTATAGGTATTGTCACTGTGATCAAGCTAGTTATGAATGTGCATGGTAAAAAAGAGTTGCATATTACAAAAATTATGCACAAATCACAAAATTAGGCTTTTTTATGCATGACTTCTGACTTTTTCAGTAGCCTTGATTTTGTTTTACAATTAATTTTCTCCAGAAATTCAGAACATTTGTAAAATGACTTTTATTAGACTAAAAAAAATTGCAAATCATAAAAAATACACGATTGTGCACTTAAATTCTGTTATGAGGAAATTATTACCATGATGCATTGTGAATGACTCAAATTATTAACTTAAAGTCACTGACTATTTGTGTAAATTATTGTTTATTTTCAATATTACATTTATTGCAAAATATTTGAGTATACTATACTATTAAATATTTCATATTAAATATCAAAATATTACAAATGATGACTTTATTCATTCAAAATGCTTCATGGCAGAGCAAATAAACCAAATCAAGAAGTAAATATATTTTTTAATATGATTGAAAGGATTATCTGATACCATTAAAATCTATTTCTCTATGGAGAAAATGAATGGGATTTTTCCCCAGGCTTTTTTTTACGCGACTTTTAGGTGCATGTTATAGATATTGACATCAGAAGCTAATAAAACCTGTTTGTTGAGCTCAATCAGTCCGTGAGTAAACATGTTAAACCTTTCCTCAAACACGCCTGCTTCACCTTTAAGAATCTGTAGCCTTTCTCAGATTCCACCTTTGACAGCGAGATCAATTTGTGCACTTCCAGGGATCTCACCGTGTGAGATTGTTAATTTTATAAGCGCTGCTTTTCTTTCAGCCCTTCCAGCTATTAATAACTCTGATCGATCAAACCGATCCACTCCCTGTCCTGCACCGCAAGGCCAGCCGGTGATGGAAAGAGTGCTGGGATGGATGTTGGCGGCTTGTGTTCTCAAAAGCGTAGCATGAGTCTGCAGAGGACGCATTACTCACCGCGAGCGCATCTCATCTGTGCAACCTCTCCTACATCATTAGGTCTGAACAATAAACCTGTTCGCAGAGTAACAACCTCAGAGACGCTGGGAGTAATCTAGTAATATTTATATCCCCGTTTTAAACGAGCTCACCTGATCGTACACGCTTCCAATACAAATTTATCACAGCCGTACGCAAAAGCGGAAAGAAATTGATTTCATTTTTCTCCATGAGAGCTTCACAGGCCATAAATATCACCCTATGGACTTCCTTGTGCTACTATGCAAATTCATCAATACTTCAAGACTGCAAAAATAGAACAAACTGCAATAATAGTGTGTGTTTAACCAACACTACAGCTCATACTTATGGTTACAGATCTGAACAAACACCTAACCGCAATTATTCAACTTTGACAGGTAACTCCTGACCTCAAATCATGAAGAACTTTCATTGTTACTGAAAACCAAAACTAAAACAACTGAAATAAAATAAATATTATATGAAAAAACTATTTAAAAAAAGCAACTGTGGCAATAAGTAATTAAATACAATTTTTGGACTATTTTAGGCAGAACAGCTGAAAAATATTAATATAATCATGAGTATTATGATTGCTTATGACTTTGCCCATTAGGTGGCGCTGTTACCAAATTAATGTGGTATGGTCCGCGCGAGTTGTCAATGACACACACACAAGTTTGGTGTCAATATGCCGAAGTTTTGCAGAGTTACAGCCTTAGAATCAGATTTGCATCATAACAACAATTTTGTTTGTTATTAGAGAACGGTTTTGTCAATCAAAAAGCTTTTAATAACTTTTTTGTCGGCATAGCTGAAGGTGATCTGAGCCATTTTTGGTCAAAATCGGACCAACGGTCTAGGAGGAGTTTTGGTTTCTCAAAGAAATTCAAAATTCAAAGCATTTTTTTAAATGTCATTATAATTTTTGGCCAGAAGGTGGCGCTATCTAAAAACCTTTTGAGTACCTCCAAGGCATGGTGCCGAGGACACATACCAAGTTTCATAATGATATGCTAATGCGTTCAATAAAATACAGAATTTTTTGACAAAATTCAAGATGGCCGATGGCCAAATTGGTCGATTTGGGAAAACTGGTTATCATTCGACTCTGTATGCTGCACTGAATGAAAAGAGAATAATCATTTTTCTCCTGGCCAGTATGTGGAGCTGTGCTGAAACTCTGCAAGTCGGCTCAGGCCGTGCTTGTGATGATATGTACCAAGATTTGTCTCAATAAGCTACAGAGTTGCGGAGATATAGACTTGCGTCCTTTTTGGCATGCTTTTCGGTTGGGTTAATCAAAAAGCTTTTAATAGGTTTTTGCCAGCATAGTCTGAAGATGATACAAGCCAATTTTGGTGATTATCTGCCTAGGCCGAGTTCGAAAAAGTATGTTTTTCAGAATGGCGGGAACATTTTCATGACGGAAAATTACGTAATAGAAGGTATGCGCGTGACATCACTGTCGGCCGGAGTGACTGCTTTTTTGCTCACTGAGTGGCAAAAAGACTGAGGGGCACATTGGTTTTCAGTGTAAAGGCCACAAAAAACACACACAACACATCTAAAATGGGAAAGACCTTTTAGATTGACTGTATAAATACATTTGACAAGAAATCTGAGCTATATTTTTACAGACTGCCGAAAGCTACAGAAAAGAGAAGCAAATGGACCGCCACAATTCACAGAAACAACAGAACTCCAGGCAGAGAAACGGGGATTTGCAGTTATCATTTTGTCTCAATATGCTGAATTTTGGGGTGAAATCATACCCTAACCCTATATATTGTATTGACAACTCATCAATTAAATATTTACCATCGTATATTCTGCATAATTGAATGTTTTTAAATAAACACTGACAAAAAAACAACACCATTTTTGGGCTGGACGATATGATATTTATAACACTGATATAAGTGATCACCCGGATTTAGGCCTACCTATATTGTATTTATATAAAGCGTTCACAGGCAAATTTGCTTTATGTATTTCCCCGGGGTCGAAATCAGGCTCATATAAATGTCAGGAAAACTTGGTATGATCTTTGGTGTGTTGTGAGGAACACTATATCGAGTCCAACCTTTAGTTTAAACTGATAATCATTTGTTTTACTCGCGTTTTCGCAGTTTACCCAATTAAATCCAGTCATGCAGCAGATCGTCTGCCACTCCAGCTGAGGGGGCGTGTTCCGGCGGGAAAGTGACGTCAAATGAATACCCTCTATAGGTTGCAATCGAATCATTTTGAGCCAAGTACTTTGAGGAAAAGGAATTTTATTTCTAGCCCTTATGGTTCAAACGGTATTAGCATAAACGTAAGTGCAACTTCAGACGGTTGGTTGCACTAGAGGGAATAAATTAGAGACTCCAAATTTGCTGTGGTGATAGTCCAGAAGGTCCTCTATCTATGTGCCAAATTTGATCATTTTCCTGCAAGCATTTCTATGGGTTCTAGTCCTTACGGTTCAAAAGTTAATTAGCATAAATGTAAAGTCAACTTCGGACAGTTGGTGGCGCTGGAGGGGATAAATAAGACACTACAAATTTGGTATGGTTCATTTTCAGACTGTCCTCTATCTATGTGCCAAATTTGATCATTTTCCTGCAAGCGTTTCTTTGGGTTATTTTGTTTCTAGTCCTTACGGTTCAAAAGTTAATTAACATTAATGTAAAGTCAACTTCAGACAGTTGGTGGCGCTAGAGGGGATGAATAAGACACTCCAGATTTGGTATGGTTCATTTTCAGACTGTCCTCTATCTGTGTGCCAAATTTCATAATTTACCCGCTAGCGGTTCTATGGGTTCTGTTTTGTTCCTAGCCCTTACGGTTCAAAAGTTATTAGCATAAACGTGAGTGCAACTTCCGACAGTAGGTGGCGCTAGAGGGGATGAATTAGAGACTCCTGTGGTAACAGTTCAGACTGTCCTGTCCTGCATCTGTGTGCCAAATTTCATCATTCACCCGCAAGCGGTTCTATGGGCTGCCATGACTCAAGAGTGGAAAAAGAAGAAGGAGAAGGAGGAGGAACACTAATGGATACAATAGGTGCCTATTGCTGACTGATGATAAAATACCCATGAAATAAACCATGCATCATGCTGGAGAATCTTGCACACATTTTCTTCAAATCTAGTACAAAAGACCTGATTTCACTCCTAAAATGTTCACCATCTTGTGCGCTCTACTGTAATCCTGATATTAACAGTCCTGTGGCAACATTTTTCTTTTGGGAGTTCATCTATTTATTTATCTGAGAGCACGGAGCGTTTCGGATCAGACTGATGGAGGGAGGGAACGTGAGATTGGAGCAATAAAAGTCAGAGTGAGAGATTAGACGGGCTTTGAAACACTTGGTTTCGACGGCTTCGATTTATCAAGCGTACATCTCGCACACCGATGGTTCAGTGCCGCCGCAGGAGGAAGGGACTCGCTCTAGATGACTGAGTCATCGAGGCACTAAACGGAAATAGAACGATAAATATTCATCCACGCTGTTGTTCTTAATAATTAGACAAATGTAATGCGCAAAAGCAATCATGACTGTATATTTCTAGCTAATAACATTATGTATTGGCCTTAATTTATTTTCTTGAGTAGGCTTTGAATTTTCATTTCTGCCAGCTTTGTTTAATTAAAGGAATAGTTCACCTAACAATGAAAATTTGCCACTCTATGGAACAATTTCCTGCTGAAAAAGCCACATTAAACCAGTCTAAGCTGGTTTGCTGATGGTCTTCGCTGGTTTAAGCCGGTCTCTCAGCTTGGGCTTTTGATCTTCAGATGGTTTCGTTTTTCCAAAAGTAGCGATGCACCAAAATTACTTTATTTTTACAGAAACACTGAACTGAAATTAAAGTTTTCAAAAACTAAAGAAGTTGAAGTTGATTTAATAATCAATTAATGAATTGCACGTAAACATTTAAACTGCACATTACTATACTTGTAAATGTAAAATACGGTGGATGAAACACTGCTTGAGCGACTACATGAGACATGATATGGATTTTGGTAAGTTGTACTGTATCTTTCAACATACATTCTGATGTTTATTTGGTGCTGTAACTAGTAGTTTATAAAATTGACAGAATTTGAAAGCTCAGACTGTGTTTCATAACAAAAGTAACAAAGCTTATTGTGATTATTGGATGGTAGGCGTGCAACAAATAGTGTCTAGTGAAGTTTTGTTCACACATCAACTGAAAACAGCACAGATTGAAAGTAACATGTTTACCTGTTGTAGTTTATCCACATTGTGAGCATGAAATTGACAATGACATAGTCAAAACTCGCCATTGGAGAAGCGCTAATTAAAAGTAATCGTTAGTTTTGCCCGATTCGGACGGGTTTCTGCCCATTTTGGCTGTTTTGAATTTGATTGTGTGTAACCGGTCCCACTCAACCCGCTTTGTGCGGGATTCGAACCGGGGTCTCTGGCAAGGTAGGCGGGCACACTAACAAGGACCCTAAGACAGCAGCGAGCTAGCATCAGTTGGTTTACTCACACAGGTAAATAGTAAACTGCATCTATATAGCGCTTTCAATAGACCCATGGCCATCCAAAGCGCTTTACATCTTGCCTCACATTCACATTCATACACCGACAGCGGTGTCAGCCATGCAAGGCGCCATCCAGCTCGTCGGGAGCAGATGGGGTTAGGTGTCTTACTCATGGATACCTCTACACTTGGTCAGGTGGAACCGGGGATTGAACCACCAACCTTCCGGTTTGTAGACAACCTACATCAGGGGTGTCCAATCTTGTTCTTGGAGGGCCACTGTCCTGCAGAGTTTAGCTCCAACCCCAATTAAACACAGCTGAACCAGCTAATCAAGATCTTATTAGGCATACTAGAAACTTCCAGACAGGTGTGTTGAGGCAAGTTGGAGCTAAACTCTGCAGGACAGTGGCCCTCCAGGACCGACTTTGGACACCCCTGACCTACCTGAACCACTGAGCCACTGCCACACAGCTCTTGCTGGCCTACGTCTGTTACACTCTCCCCCCTAAACCTCACTCCCATCAGGGTCACGGCACCAAATGTAACCGGTCTCGACCCGCTCCGAGCAGGATTTAAAATGGGGTGTCAGGCATGGGAAGCGGGAGCACTAACAAGGATGCTAAAGACCGCAGCGAGCTAGCATCAGTCGGTTTACTCACACAACTCTTGCTGGCCTACGTCCGTTACACTCTCCTCCCCAAACCTCACCCCCATCCGGGTCACGGCACCAAATGTAACCAGTCTTACTCGACCCGCTCCGAACAAGATTCAAACTGGAGTCTCAGGCATTGGAAGTTGGAGCACTAACAAGGGTGTTAAAGACCGCAGCTGCTTGTGTCAGGCCTAAGCGTGCCTCTTGAGGCCAGGGGAGTGAGGTTTACTCACACAGTTCTTACTGGCCTACGTCTGTTACACTCACCGCCCTAAATCTCACTCCCTTCCGGGTCATGGCACAAATGTAACCGGTCCTACTCAACCCGCTCCGAGCGGGATTCAAACCGGGGTCTCTGGCATGGGAGGCAGGCACACTAACAAGGACGCTAAAGACCGCAGGCGCTAGTGTCACGCGTCTCTTGAGTTCAGGGGAGTGAGGTTTACACGCACAGCTCTTAACTGGCCTGTAAAAAATTATTTGGGCAGGTGGACAACATTTGGGGTCAGTTTGGCGGTTTCCAGGTCATGACATTTTTCTATTATTTTAATATGTCCCTTAAGGTTCACTTTTAATCAGACACAAAGATAGACACCAAGTGGTACTCAAGCACCTGCTTTTTCGGCCTCTAACTAGATAAGTGCACTTTTGATTTTGCAAGACATTTATATATATAAACTTCAGGACTGTTTGTCACCGCTGTGAAATTAAACCACTACCAAAACATCTCAATACAGCCAGCCTAATAGCCCTCATTAAGCTTAACAACAAGCAAGTTGGTCGGACTTTGACGTAAAATGGAGTCAGGCAAGGTCGGAAATGCCACCAAAATGAATAAAAATGCCCCCAAAATTCAAGTTTTGAACTGCTCTTGTATGTATTCTTGTATTTTTTGTTTACAACATAATATAGTTAAGCAAGATCACACAGGCAAGAGTGCTATTTTCTCGATTATCAACAAGATTAAAAAATCACTTCAAGTTGAGTATACGAACTGAACATTTTTTAATTTGTCAAAAAACATTGTCAATTTGGACTGTTTTTGCTCAATTTTGCCAATGAAAACTTGGCAGCGATTTGACAAATGACTGAAAAAAAAAAACATCTAATACGAAACTAAACTAAACTCAAACTTAACAGACCCCCCCCCCCCCCCAGTTCTTTGTGAACAGTGTTACCCAATGCTCACCCAGGTTTGATGAAGCTCTGCCCTCGGCGGCGCGGTCCTTCAGGCCTTCTGCGATGCTGAGCTGTTGCTCGTGGTACTGCTTCGCCCTCTCCAGGTCCTGCATGCATCGGGCGGCGTGTCCCAGCCCTGCGTACGCCCTCATTTCGATGCTCTTCTCCTCCAGCTCCTGCGCGAGCTCCAGCACGTGTGTGTGGTAGGACATGGCCTTGTCAAAGTTACGCCGATAGTGGTAAGCACTGCCCAGGTTGCTGTAGGCGCGCGCCTCCTCGCGCTTGTTGCCGAGGCTCTTGGCGATGCTCAGGTGCTGTTCGTGGCACTGCACGGCGTTGTCGAAGTCGCCCATGGCGATGTAGACGGCTCCCATGTTGCCCAGCTCACGGGCCTCGGAGAGCTGGTCCTTGGACTGTTTGGCCAACAGGACGCACTGCTTGTGGCTGGCCAGGGCGTTGGGGTAGTCGCCGATGGCCGTGTAGACGTGACCCAAGCTGCTGAGGGCTGAAGACGCCGCCTGTGGAGGGACAGAGAGAAGATGCAATGCTAAAATCTGATTGGATGAGCCACGTTTGAAGACACTTTATGCCAGGTTCAAAGAAGATGAGGACAAAAAACATTTTTTCGTGGCTTATCATGATGGGATGCATCATCTTTGAATGTTTAAAATTGAAATTTGCTGCATGTAATCATGTAAATGTTGATTTGTTTAAGTTGTACAAACTACTTTTATAGTCTTTTTGAAGCTCAAAAGTGTGAATCACTGTCAATTTTCATTATATGGGAAAAGTAGTTTAAACACTTGTTAAATAAAACTGAAACTATAAAAAAAAATTGGTCATTGAAATAAAGCTGAAATAAAATACATAAATATTGGATGGTAAAATTAAACTTAAACGAAACAGAAATATTGACTTGGCAATTCAATTAAACTAAATGAAAGTTGAAGTACTAGAATTGCTAAAAGTAACACTAAATAAAATAAATTAAAGATATGAAGAAATATAAAAAACTATAAAAAATAACAAAAGCATATAACAAAATTACCAAAACATACAGAATGAAAAAAAAAACTAGAAATATTTTAAACTAATAAAATAACACAAGCATGTTACAAAATTACTAAAACTTAATAAAACAATTGAAACTGAAAATATAAATTAAAGCTACTTACAAATATATAAATAATATATAAAAAGAAAAAACACATAATACAATTACAAAAAAAAAATCTAATTCAAATATTAATACACTTTAATATTACATAAATAATATTAAAATGACACTGAGCTAACCCTTTTGTCTCTAAAAGATTAGGTAATTTGTGTTATGAGAGCGAGATGATTTCATTATTCATTTAATTGTGTTATAATTACTGATACACATGGCCTCCTTTGTCTTACTGCTTTATTTCATATTAAACAGTGATTAGATAAGTAAACACAGCTCTTATCCTCAAAACATATGGCAAAGTTGTGTGATATCACTACATCCCATTACAGAGGCATTGAGAAGAGCATGCGGTGCAGAAAGCGCTCTGCCATGTAATGTGTCGTCTGCCGAGAACAAAACCCGTGAAGCCTCTCAAGTCGGAATCTTAGCAGAGACGCTGATCTCTCGCAAAATCCGTAAAAAATATGCTGAGGCCTTGTCGAAATCTCCTCGCGGCAGGCGCAAGTTCTGCTGGGACTCGAGAGACAAAGGCCGTCTCCCAGAATTACATGCTCGATGGGAAGCCCATTAGCCACAAACAACTTCCTGCAGCAGAATCAAAGTCGTCTAAACGCAACGCAGTCCTCTCGACGGCCATCAAACCAAACTGTGAAAACTGACTTTCAAACCACCAATTCATCGTTGTCAGTCACGCGACATCCATAGTCCAGCAGCACAGCCCCGTCAGTTTTACATCTGTATCAAGCCACAAATATTTAGATCAATATGGCACTTGTGATGCTGCAGTATTTCAATCACTAAAAACAGCGGGATAAATATTGAGAATAAACAACATCTGTAAAGTTACGACCAGACATGTTCACAAGTCCCTGCGATCCAAGTCAAGTCTCAAGTCTTTGAAGTTCAAGTCCAAATCAAGTTTCAAGTCATTTTTTTGCGACTTAAGTGCGGCTCGAGTCCAAGTCGCAGACTCTGGTTACGACGCTTTTCAATGCGAAAATAGCTTTTTAAGGACTACAATAAATGGCTGATAGGGACTACAACGAGCATATTCACAGGTTAGTGACATCACTAACTAGTGTTGGGTCCGAGTCCACCTTTGTCGAGTTCGAGTCAAGTCCAAGTCTTAAACAATCAAGTCAGAGTCCAAGTCCGAGTCCAAAAGGGGGCGAGTTGGACTGGCCCGAGTCCAGAGTGTAAATAAATTAAAAAAAGATTAGAAATTGCTATTGTAAATTTTTATTTAAATTTGAACCTTTCAACCCATTAAACCAATGGCAATATAAAATTGAACAAAAATACCACGATTACATCTAGCCATTGCCCATTTAACATTTTTATTTTGTCAACAGATCAACTAGTTTCCAATCAAAAATGGTTTCAAACAATAGAATGGACATAGATATATGTAGAACTTCTATTATAACAAGTGCTAGAAAAACACAAATTAAGTATTTTTTTTATTATTTAATGCCTCTGGTATCACCAAATGCTAATGTTTAGGGGTGGGGGATACGAAAATCTTATTTCACGATAATGATATGTTTTCTCAAGTAGGATTATTCAAGTAAGAATAAATACTATAGAAATTGAATAAAACAATGAAATGTAAAATAAACAAACTTCACTGTATTACATGTACAGTGATTTTTATTAAATTTACTAAAGTTAGTCAAGAGTGAGTGAGTGAGTGAGTGATTTTCTCTTTGTCTTGTGTTGTTTTAAAACAATAATTATTATTATCAAAACAAATTATTGCTGACTTTGAAGACATTGTCCTAGCCCCGCATTGCGATCCAGTGTGTGATGTGTGTATTGTCTGCAAGCATAAGATGGCGCTACTGCTGCCTGCCGGTGTGGTGCGGTAAAATCACAGGCGGGGAGATGTTAAATAATTTCTTATTTAAGTTTTATGCTGTTACACATGACGCGGACTCGACTGCACTCTGGATATTTTCCGAGTCCAAAATGTCCAAGTCCGTGTCAAGTCCGAGTACAAATTCACCCGAGTGCGTGACAAGTCCGAGTTCATTCAAAATCCAAGTTCGAGTACCCCAACTCTATCACTAACCCTAAAATGTACATAAACCCCGCCCCTGGGAACACACAACACAGGAGGTGAGGTCATGTTGAGAAGACGACAAGATAAGTTAAAACCGTAATTAAACTAACCTATACCTGTTCTCTCTTCATGCAGTAGATATTCTCTGGCTCTGTGCATCTTACAACAGTTCCCACACGAGCGATTTATAGATTATCGATGACTATAATCAATGACTTGAAGATAGATAACACATCAGCTACATAAATTCCTCAGCTATCCATTCAGAAACGTCCTGTCTCATTCTACATGTCGTCACTTCTTCTTGAGTCTCTCTATCATTGTCCGACTCCAGTGTGTCTGCGTGAGGTAATCGGAGCTGCTAACACGAGCTCTTGAAACTCCGCCCTCTTCTAGAATGGGGGCCGGGAGCAGCAGCTCATTTGCATTTAAAGGGACACACACAAAAACGGCACATTTTTGCTCACCCTCAAAAAGTGACAATTCTAACATGCTATAAAAATTATCTGTGGGGTATTTTGAGCTAAATCTTCACATACACACTCTGGGGACATCAGAGGGGGCATAATAAGACCCCTTTAAACTTAATGTGGAAAACACTTAAAGTGCCTTAATCCACTAAAACAACGGTAACAGATCAAACGCAATACCTTATTAATGAAGCATACTATATACAGCGGATGAGCCCAGAATATGAATGTCAAGCGCTAAATGGTTATGATGTTTTTTTATGGAAAAACGCTTAACAAGAAACAGCGCATTGCATACATGTGACATGTGCTGGGTCCAAAATGTGTAGCAATGAGCAAATCATCAAAAATGAGTTCTTGTTATTTTCACATTCTCTAATGAAAAACCTTCAAAAGGTAAATATGTATGATTTGTTTGAATCTGACAAAACACCTGTTTGAAGTCGATTTTGCGAAAAATCGATTTAACGTTTTCTAAAGGTTCCAAAACAAAATCACCAAGCAACTATACCTTAAAATCCCTGGCAATAACACCAAATGTGGCACACATGAAGTCAAAACCCATATCTATAGGCAACAAAAACTTTTTATCCCCATGATACCACAATTGTTAATGAATGAATGAATGAATGAATGAATGAATGAATGAATGAATGAATGAATGAATGAATGAATGAATGAATGAATGAATGAATGAATGAATGAATGAATGAATGAATGAAAGAATGAATGAATGAATGAATGAATGAATGAATGAATGAATGAATTATTAATAATGTCACACATCAGATGCTTTTCCCCAACAGTTAACTAAACGTTCACACAAGTCTTAAGACATAACAGATGATGTTTGCATGAATACTCGCCAAGACAGATATTTTGAAAACTGTAATTCTGTGTATGTGTGTATATTGGGATCACGCTCCGTCTAAGTATTTAAGTCTTCTGGCAAAATTCTAATCACACGCATTCTTTACAAAGATTGGAATCCTAAAATGCATTGCAAAAAAAGTGTCTGTTTAGAATAACATCCTAAAATGCTACTATATCTAATGCTACTAGTTTCTACAGCATAAACAGTGTATGCACAATTTCTGTATGCATGGAATGACCTGCAATATATAAAACATAATAGTACGCAAAATGCTTTATCCAACAATGCAATGCAATTGACATTACATGAAGTGGAAGTGAACTACTGTTCAAGAGTTTAGGGTTGGAAAGATTTTTTTATGTTTTTAAAAGAAGTCTCTTTTGCTTACCAAGCCTGCATTTTTTAAATACAGTAAAAATAGAATCCAATTTAAAATAACTATATTCTATGTAAATATATAGCAAAACGTAATTTATTCCTGTGATCAAAGCTGAATTTTCAGCCTTCAGTGTCAGATGATCCTTCAGAAATCATTCTATGATGATTTGCTGCTCAAGAAACATTCATATTATCAGAGTTGAAAATGTATATCAGAAAGTAAAGATAAAACAATTCACTCCAACTAAAAAGGTACCATTTTAGCCAACATTTGCATGTTCTGTACAATTTCAAGATGATTCGATTATTGTGCTATTATTACCCAAGCGACACAACAACTACAAACTCTGTCCATTTGAGTCAGGATGTGGCCTATGTAGACAGCAGACAGCAGGGCAGCGCACTAGATTCTGGAACATAACTTATGTTACACAACCACTTGACAAACAACAAAAGACAGCAGGTCCAACTTCGGCCTTGACGCTACATCAATCAAACTATAAACAATGATTAAAACACAACCACATGTTTGCCGCAGATATCTGCTCTATTTAGGGAGTAGCGGGGATGGTTGCTTCTCGATGAGGTGCTGGGACGGATGCCCTGATACAACAGAAGGTAAAACGTTTGATTTCGGGGCACGCGGACAAAAGACGAACCTTGAGGGGCTTGATCGTCCAGCCCAAGGCCTTCAACTCTCGCTTTCCCAGCGCCGCCTGGAACCAATTACCTCCAGCCATAAAAACTTCCAGCAGTTTGCCTGAGTTTAAAGGCTCCGGGACATGTTACACGGTGAGGCAATTACCCTCCATCAGGAGAGAGGGCTTCAAATGTGCAGAGATATGCTATCGGCCCGGCGTGTGCCCTGTTTGAAGCCACATTTCGGGTCAGTCCTGGTTTTAAAGATGACGAATTGTGGAGGAAACTCCTTTTTCAGGAATCTATTACAAAGTAACTCGTATAACCTAATTAACATGCTCACAGATTGTATGTGTGTTGAATGAGAGAGGTATGTGAGCACAAGTTTATTTGAATATTTCCCACAAGCTGTTGGTTTCAGTTGCGCTTGAAATTATTTTTTTTAAGCTTTCTGTTAGTAAATGCTGCTATAATTTATGCCTGTTGTATACTATGGGGCTGTTGAATGCTTGATTCTGATTGGCTGATGAACATTATGCAATTATTTTCCAGTAAACGCATGGCTAAAGTAGTTCCAGGCAGGTTTTGGTTGGATTCCAGTTACGTATCACTTCGCCAATTGATTTCAGTTATTACAAATGTCCTGCAACAGCCAAAGAAACAAAAGACCAAGACAATAAATATAACAAACAATAGGATAAAAATGTCACGCTATTTCCATGTTTTCCACACAAAATTACGTTTAATTATCTATGGAAAGCACACTCTCTTGAGATGTCTCTCATGTCTTGAGGTGTGGTCTCCATAGTATAAGCCGAATAATTGGAGGCCATTGAATTATTAGAAAAATAATGCATGTCAAAGAATCCAGGAACCACAAAACAAATTAGAAATGATATGGTAAATTCAATGTTATTGATCCAAAATGAACACATTGAAAACAAAAGCACTATGTTTGAACGCTTTAAAAAAAAAAATCAGATTTAGTTTTTGGTTCTTTAACGTTTAAAAGAATGGTTCTTAAAGGTTCACCCAAAAATGAAAATTAGCCAATAATTTACTCACCCTCAAGTCATCCTAGGTGTATATGACATTCTTCTTTCAGACGAATAAAATCGGAGTTATATTACAAAAGTCCAGGCTAATCCAAGCATTAGAATTGGATTAATAGTTGCTCTGTTTTTGTTTTGTCCCAGAGCCGCGTGGAGCAGTTATATGATGGATAGATGCACTTTTTATGGACTTCAAAAACAGAGCAACTATAAATCCAATTCTAATGCTTGGATTAGCCTGGACTTTTGTAATATAACTCAGATTTTATTCGTCTGAAAGAAGAATGTCATATACACCTAGGATGACTTGAGGGTGAGTAAATTATGGGCTAATTTTCATTTTTGGGTGAACTATCCCTTTAATACGAATCTGAGGCAGAAAAACGCCTTTAAGTTTATGAGTGTAGCTGAACAAAACAACACATTTACAGTAGTGGCCAAAAGTGATGTTCGGCAGGGGAAAATCTTAATCTTTAAAAAAATTTAAATAATATTTGAATAAAGGGTAAAGATTTTGTAAGCATATTACAGAGTTGTGCTTGGAGTCGATTGTTTTATTTGTGATAATAACGCAATGAAACATGAAAAATTGTGCGACATAATTTTTGGCCAGACTGTCATACTAAGAAATTATGAACACCAAATAAATAGTAATAACTGATTATGCTGTAGTTTGCCTTTTATGCCAAATCATTTTGTCAGATAAATACCATAACCAAGTTTTGTTCTTGCCTTATATTTAAATTATGTTCCTCATATTTGGATGGTTTAATCGAACTTGTAGGGTCATTAAAGGAACACTCCACTTTTTTTGAAAATAGGCTCATTTTCCGACTCCCCTAGAGTTAAACAGTTGAGATTTACCGTTTTCGAATCCATTCAGCCGATCTCCGGGTCTGGCGGTAGCACTTTTAGCATAGCTTAGCATACATCATTGAATCTGATTAGACCGTTAGCATCTCGCTCAAAAAATGACCAAAGCAATGATATTACGTAGAGCCTGAAAATAATGTAATATCATTGCGCCGCTGCACTCATGGTACGGCTCAAAGTTTCTTGATTATTATGCAGGATTGAGAGTATAGTTCCTAGCCATATCAGCCTAGAAAATCACAACTTTTCATTTTCCGTCAGTCTTAGTACACGATGTAACTACAGAAGAGTCAAGTTTTACATAGGGAAAATATAGAACCTCTTTGGTCATTTTTGAGCAAGATGCTAACGGTCTAATCAGATTCAATGATGTATGCTAAGCTATGCTAAAAGTGCTACCGCCAGACCCGGAGATCGGCTGAATGGATTCGAAAACGGTAAATTTCAAATGTTTAACTCTAGGGGAGCTGGAAAATGAGCCTATTTTCAAAAACAGTGGCGTGTTCCTTTAAAAACAAACACGGACATCACTTCTGGCCACTACTGTATATTGTGAATCAGTGATGACTAGTTCAAACACAACTAACTCAAACACACACAGCGTCACACACACCTCACTGGACATTAATCACCTGACCGCTTACTCTCTGTTTCTGTTCATTATTGTACAATTATACCTTGCACTGCTATTGTTGTGTGTCCTACAAATCAGCTATTCATCTCCGGCTTTGCTCACAGTTTCAGATCCGTGGAACGGTTTCCTTGGAAACCCCACTGGATTTCTGTTAGAGGGCTGTTCACTGGGAGAGCCAATTTTCGATAAAGAGGGATTTTGCACCCTCCTCTCGCTGATTTTCCCAAGTCAGCGGCTTTGCCTCTGTGTGTGTGTGTGTGTGTGTGCTGGCGCAGCACGGATTCACATCTCGACAGGGAGAATGACAGGAGAGAACCGCACTCACTTTAATTCTTTAACCTGCTCTCTCTCTCTTTCTCCAACTCCTGCCACGGCGCTCTCAAAGGTGGACAAGTTGACGTAAACCTTTGTTCTTTGTTCAGAAGTGAGGTCATGAGAAAGTCGTGGACATCTTAACTTCAATAAAAGCCGTCTGTGGGGACGTCTTTGAACTGACGCTACAGACGATGAGCTCAAATCTACAGAGTGAGAGTTTAATGGACTGACATCACTGCAACTCTCATTCAGACATAAAAAAAGTACGCTGCAAAAATGTTTTTGTTTTTTTTGGCTTGCTTTCCAGTACAAATATCTAAACATTCTAAAATCAAGACACATTTACTTGAGAAGCAAAATGGCTTAAGATATTAAGTTATTAAAGGGACACGCCACTGTTTTTGAAAATAGGCTCAATTTCCAGCTCCCCTAGAGTTAAACAGTTGAGTTTTACTGTCTTTGAATCCATTCAGTCGATCTCCAGGTCTGGCGGTAGCACTTTTAGCATAGCTTAGCATAGATCATTGAATCTGATTAGACCGTTAGCATCTCGCTCAAAAACTTTGCTGCCATCCCATGAGTGCAGCGGCGCAATGATATTACGCAGCACCTGAAAATAGTCCCCAGCATTCTCTCTGTGTAAGCAGGTTGTCACGTTGGTTATGTTGACGGAAGTGAGCCTATTTTCAGGTGCTGTGTAATATCATTGCGCCGCTGCACTCATGGTACGGCTCAAAGTTTCTTGATTATTACACAGGAATGAGAGTATAGTTCCTAGCCATATCAGTCTAGAAAATCACAACTTTTCATTTTCTGTCGGTCTTAGTACATGATGTAACTACAGAAGAGTCAAGTATTAAATAGGAAAAATATCAAAACTCTTTGGTCATTTTTTGAGCAAGATGCTAACGGTCTAATCAGATTCAATGATCTATGCTAAGCTATGCTAAAAGTGCTACTGCCAGACCTGGAGATCGGCTGAATGGATTCAAAAATGGTAAAACTCAATCTGTTGATGCGGTATACGAAAATAGTTTCGTCTATCAACACGAAATCCACAACTTTTTGCCGGAATGGTCTGAAAATGATACAAAATCAGACAAACGAATGGTGAAAATCAGGTCTAGGAGGAGTTTGAAAAAGTAGGTAGTTTGGCCGACTATGGCAAAATTGGTATATATGTTCTCGCTATCACCCAAGGAATCTATTAAGACCAGTTCCATTTAGGGTTGGGTACCGAAACCCGGTGCCAATATGGTTTCAACATATGTGAAAACAGTGTTTTCAACCACATCATGTTTATTTATTCAGACATTTAAATGCTCA